>NC_062524.1:16622054-16634554 GCF_022655615.1 Tachysurus fulvidraco | reverse complement strand
ACCGGTGCGATTTGATGGTTAGTAAATCGGGCATATAACTAGCTAAAGGGGCAAATGATCGTTCTGATGTGTGTTTTAATGATGGTTTATAAGCAATCTTTAAGACGTGAAATGAAAAGTCTTTGTCTTCCAGAAAGGCCTTTATGAAAACCCTAACTGGCTGTCTACTGGAAGTATACTACTCCTTAACCAGATGATGCAGGTATGTCGTGTGTCTGTCTGAGGGTGTCTGTGTGTGGGGGGGGTGTCTGAGTCTGTGTGTGTGTGTGTGTGTGTGTGTGTGTGTGTGTGTGTGTCTGCATCAGTGTGTGTCACTGTCAGGTCTCTCACCTTTTTGCTAGTCCATAACCGTCCGTCCTCACACAGAAAACATGACACATTGAAGCTGAATCCCAGTTGACTGCAGTTCTCGTGTTTGTCTTGTAGGTGGAGCCAAAGAGGCGTTTAACAGTCAGGCAACTGCTGGCGCACCCCTGGGTGATTAAGGGATACAGCAGCCCTGTGGAGTGGCATAGCACTCGTCCGGTAACACACACACACACACACACACACACACACACACACACACAGGCTATGTGGTACAGGGGTTCTATATGATAACTTTTAATGCACTGGTCTGGAAGATGGTGATGTGTGAAACTGATGTGTGGTTGAGGTCATAGTAAAGAACCTTAGAGCTTCTTTCTCTCTCTCTCTCTCTTTCTCACTCTGTGTTTTTGTGTCTCAGCTGGGACATATCGATGAAGACTGCATCACAGAGATGGCTGTGACCTTCAAACGGTCCAAACAGAGCACCATCAGTCTGGTATCAGAGGTAAAACCTTCTCTTAACCAGACCCTCATTTTGCTGCTTCTTCTTCTTCTTCTTCTTGACCCACAGGTGGCAGTAGAGTATAATTTATCTAGTCAGTCGTACACCTGCCTCAGTATTTTAAAGTTATAATGCACTTTTATTGTGATTGAATCACTCTGTAATACGATCATTCTTCCTCAGCTGTGCTTGTATTAACAATTTTATGTGTTTAGTGGAAATATGACCAGACCACCGCTACGTATCTGTTACTGCTGGCTAAGAAGCAGCGTGGGCGACCGGTGCGTCTCAGAGCCGACATGAGCGCACGTGAGCCCACTTGTTCCCCTGCACAAGACATACAGGTACACTGCACTGTGTACATCATGTTTATTAAAAAAAAAAAAAAAAAGAGTTCAACATACATTTCACCTGAAATGTGCAGTAACATTCAGTGGAGGTTAATAGAGTAATATATTTACATATGTACTTTTCACTGGTGTGCAAACTTTCAGTCAATCATATATTTAATTGAGTTTCCATCTAGTTTAATAAATTAATGAATCTCTTTTAGATCACTGACTGAGACGTCATTTATTTTAAAACCTTGTTTGTGACTTTTTAAAAAAATTTTTTTTAACGTTTTGCTTTTTCTTCTTCCAGTTGAAAAAGACCCTGAATTTTAGTGAGGATGACGATGACTATGACGAGGAAGATGATGACGATGTTGAAGATGAAGGCACACAAAGAGCTGCGCTGGGCTCCATGGTTTTCCCGGCTGAGTGTTACGACGACGACAATGCCTGGCTCCCACTGACGCCGAGGAACATACAGAACACACACACACCACACAGGGTGAGCACCACACAAACACACACCGTATATATACATTAACACACAATTTCAGTTCTCTATAGGTGCATTGCCGTTATTGTTAAAAATTCTTGCTTTGGTTTATGTTTATACACACATATATATATATATATATATATATATATATATATATATATGCGCACACACACATTCTCCTCCGGTAGCCTGCCTGTCAATCATCCGAGAAGAGGCGGGGTGAAATAGGACAGTCTCCCATCATACACCAAGCAAAGCCATGCCCACGTAAAGGTGAGAAGCGTGAACGGACCAAAGAGAATAAAGAGAACTTTGAGGTGCACAGCGCAGACGATGGGGTTTTCGCTCTGCCCGCCCCTGTCACTCCAGCGTCCAATCGGAAAAGCCGTCCCAACAAAACGAAGCCGTCGACGCCTGTGAATATCAACGTTATTAACAACAAAGGTGAGTGTGTTCAAGGTGGCTGGGTTTCTTACATAAACACAGACACACCTGCAAAACACCTCCATCACCCCCTCAATACAAACCTTCTTCCCTGAAACCTCCTGCTCTGTGTTTCATGTCATTATCTGTAGCTTCTCTAGAGTTTACCAGGAAAAATAAAATAAAATCACGCAACAAAAGCAATCAGTTCGTTTAATCGGGACAAAACGGCTGGTTATTAATACACTGCGAGATATATCGGCTCTCCAGAGAGACTCTTTCTGTCTGTCCTTTTTTTTTTCCTTTTCATTTTTCCCATCTGAACTCTAACACAGCTGTAATTTGACCGTGATTAAGTGCCGCCTTTATAAGCGTACGTATCTCCTGTCTGATTTAATTACACTCTGTGGTTAATAGGCTACAGTGGGAAAAAATATCTGTCATTTTTTTAAAGTGGACGTTTAACACAAGTGATACACAAGCACGGAAATTGTAATAGTGGCCGAATCGATATCTTATGAGAGGAACGAATCATTTCAAGGAGGCGCTGATTTGGGAACGTAATCAAGTCCAGGTGGATTAGTGGGGACGGTTACTCCGCTTCATCACATCACTTTGGGGTTGAGTTATTTCCGAACTCTCACAGTCTCCACCTCGTTACTGTCACACACTCGCTCCTCTCACACTGGAGCAGACAGCAACTCACTGGGGAGTGTGTGTGTGTTTTAGAGAGGCAAATCCCAAGCCACATCCTGACAGGTGTAAATGTCACTTTACCCACTACTGACTGTTGCGTGTAGCATGTAGTGACACATGTTTGTCGTGTGTGTGTAGAAGTCGTGGGTCGGAGGGCCGGAGAACAGCAGCCAGGGGGAAAGGAGATCCTCGTCTTCAGCCCAGAGAGAAGGTAAAAAGGGAGAAAGAGAAGGAGAAGAACAGTAGAAATGTGGGGAAAAGATAGAAATAATAAAAGGAAAGAGAAAGAGGACTGAAATTTGAACCAGTAAGAAATGTGGAAAGAGAATAATCTTAAAAGGTGAATGATGTGATGAGACAGAGCGGGAAAAGGAACTGTAAAGAGGAAAAGGATGAGAAAAGAGAAAAATCCATGTTTAAGGACAATAGAAATAGAAGGAAGTGAAAGAAATAGACAGCAGAGAAGCCAGAGGAGAAGGATAGAGGAAAAATCAGTAGTAACATACTGGGAATTATTGAGAGCAATAATTGGATGACAGAATAAGGGAGGAGGAAAAAATAGAAACAAAACAAGGGAAAGGAAAGAAAATAAAGATACAGTTAGAAATAGAGAGGGAAATAACGGAATAAATCAGGAAGTGATGTAAAAACCAGGTAGTTAAACAGAGAGAAAAGGAACGAAAGCTGAAAGGAAGAGATGGAGATGTTGAGATGTTTTTAGACAATGTGAGACGATTTCCTCGCTCGTCCCCCAGGTCTCGCTCTTTGGACATGGCGGGATGTCAGGTGGACAGCGGACAGAAGCGGAAGGCGGGGAAAGTATTTGGCAGTTTGGAGCGAGGCCTGGACAAAGTGATCACTATGCTCACTCCGAACAAGAGGAAGGGGCCGAGGGACGGGCCGCGAAGGATAAAGGTGTGGAGTGTTATTCTGTTTCTCTGTTCTTCTGTCTTTCCTTTATGCCTTTATTCCATTCACTGTTCCTTCTCTTTGCTTCCATTCATTTGACTTCACCATCCTTTCCTCTGACTTTGCATCCTTCAATCCTGTTTCCTTCCTACTTTCCACCTTCTTTATTTCCATCCACCCATTTGCTCTCATTTTCAAATCATTTTGACTGTTTTTCCTTCTGTTCACTTTTCCCATCCCTACTTCCATCCGCTTTGCCTTTTCCTTCCTTTTTTCGGATTTCCTTTCCATTTCCTTTGCCTAAAACCTGCCTTTCTTCTTTCCTCTTTATTAAAGTTTCTTCCTACTAGCATCTTTCTCATTTTTTCTTCCATACTTCTACCCTACTTTGTCCCCCCATTCTTTCGGTCTGCTTTAAGTTTTCTTCTTCTTGCTTGCTTTCCTTCCTAATAAATGATAAATCCATTATTCAGCATGTATTAAAGTGTTTGTGTGTGAACATCTAGGCGCAGTACAATGTGACTTTGACCAGCCAGAATAATGCAGATCAGGTACTGAATCAAATCCTGCGAGTTTTACCAGAGAAGAACGTGGACTACGTGCAGAAAGGGTGAGTCGGACATTTATATTCTACATTAGAGATGAAAACCACAGGTGTTTTATTCATTTATAAAATTTCTTTGCACTCCAGTTAAAGGAATTCTCTCTCGCTCTCGCTCTCTCTCAGTTACACTCTGAAGTGTCGCACAAAGTCGGACTTCGGTAAGGTGACCATGCAGTTCGAGTTGGAGGTGTGTTTATTACAGAAGCCTGAGGTGGTAGGAATCCGACGTCAGAGGCTCAAAGGAGACGCCTGGGTCTACAAACACCTGGTGGAAGACATCCTGTCCACCTCCCGCGTCTGACTGCGCCACGACGTCACTTCCTGTGTCCAGCGAGCGCTGTTGCCGAACATCACATGTTTCTCTTCACGTCTTATTTCAGATCATTTCTTTGTGCCTTTCTTCATTTGTATAGATTAATTATAAGTCTTCAGTTGATCAGGAGATTAATGAAATTGGCCAGAAATGAATTGCACATGTTTATTTCTTTTTTAACCATGAAGGCATTGATTTGCAAACCACAGTTTTCTTGTTAGAATGTCTTGTCTCGTCCTATTTGTACCATGTATTTTACATACTTTTACATACATGTGTTGTTACATCATGTTTTTATGTCTGGCTACAGTTCAGTTTAATATTAAAATACACAGTATTGGGGTTTTAGCAGATTAAAGCAGTTTATTAAAAGCGACGTGTCGATTTAAATTGAAATGAGGAGATGAGGTGGGATGAACACGACATGCACATGGTCCGAGTGGTAACGGCTGTGAGGATATAGTGACCACAGACCGTGGAAGTTAGCTAATAATCGATGTTAACAATTTACAAATGACAGTTTTGTCTTTTATACACAACATTCAAAGGCATACGGAGTGTGAAAACTAGAATTAATGAAAGAATATTGCTGTAAATTGCTAAGAAAATATTCAGTATTTCTGAAGTAAGGCTAATTTTACCAGAATATTGCTAGTTAGCATGTTACTGTTTAGTTTTTTTATATACACAACTAATGTGAATGAGATGAAATCAAGACAAAAACCACCAGGGATGTCAACATTTTATTCATATATGATGGAAAACATAATACAGTAAGTCATAAATGTATTATTCTGTAAATAGATTTAACAGAATACTGACACTGGGCAAGCTAGCCAATGATGGTCATTCCCAGGGTCCCAAGTTCCCATATTTATATAGCACATAATAAAAACATGACAAACTGTCTTGTTTTACTCAGATTAATATACTGTTTACTCACGTTGAGTAAACTTTTCATAAGTTTTATGTAGGATCCAATACTCATTTAACATTGAATAACTGCATACACTTGTTTGTTCTGCTCTAAAATATTGATGTTAGTCTACATCCATACAATTCTGCTCCCTAAATCTGGGGAACCTAGGACCCTGGGGAACATGGATGTGCTCCTGCTAATAACTGAGGAAAAAATTTTTAGAAAATTAGCATTTTTAGTCTTTTATACAAAAACAGTAAAGGCGTAAAAAGTGTGAAAACAAGACAAAATATTTTCTTCATACATTAAGGTAAATTTAAAAAAAATTTATCCAAAATGTGACATATAATATATACATATAATATGAATCATATATAGTGTGAAAATCAGAATGTCAACATTTTCCACAGATATTGATAAATTTTAGATGTTATCTGAGACTAATGAAAAAAGCCTTGAATATTTTATTTTATGTTGCAAAAACAACATTTTTTAAAAGGTTTTTCACATTTTCCTCAGATACGGAAGTAAACAACATAAATGTTTCAACAAGACTAAAATTAGCAGTATAATTGAGCCTGAAAGCTAGCTAAGAACTGAGGATAAAGATTTAGCTAGCTAGCATGTCATGCACATAATTCGAGGGCATATAATAAATAAAATAATTGTCAGTCAATAATTGTCAACATTTTCTTCAGGTATAAAGGTAAACTGCTAAAAATGATTCATTAAGTCTAAAATTCAACATTCAGTAAGTTTAAGATTTAGATAGTTAGCATGCTACTCTTTAGGCTAGTCTTTTATTCACATAAAGTGAAAGCATGAAGTGTGTGAAAATGAGACAGAATGATCAGGAAAGTCAAGGTTTTGGTCAGATATGGAGGTCAATTACTAAGAATAGATTAAGTTTAAAATTAGACTAATTATCCTCACTAGCTGGAAGGATGCTGTGCAGTTAGGTATTAACTGAGGCTAACAATTTAGATGCTCATCAAGGCCGGTAATGTAAAAGAATAGAGAATGTGAATCAACATTTTTCTCAAATGTTACGCTTAACATAACCTGTGTTCGTTATTGCCGTCTACTTTGGAGTGTCCACCGTAGTGGACCCTAAAAAACGAGTTACTATAGAAACCTGTGATTCAAATTACAGCTGATGTTACATCTCCTGTTTGAAGTCAAGATCTCCACACACCCCAAATCATCAGCTGAAATTCCTGAACCGCCGTCTAGTTGCACAAAATACAACCACACACACACACACACACACACACACACACACACACACACAGGCATGGTGATTGAAGTGTGATCTGCCTGTGTGTCGTTCCTACTGTGCATATCAGCATAACAACAGCCATTATAATGACAGATAGGAGGACTGACACGCTTAGCCCAGGATGAGGTAGAAGTGTATGTGTGTCATAGGGGGGTGGACGGTTAATGGGGGGGCTGAAGTGGTAATATAGGGGGTGAACTTGCCCCCCTACTGGTAATGACTCCTGCTGAGCTTTTAAAAAGGAGGGAGGGCCCAGGGCCAGCTGTGGGAACAGACGCTAGCTGTCATATCTTTCTCGTCTGTCCTTTTTACCTTTCCTCCTTTCCCTCTCCATCCCCCTCACCATGTCGTTTAAACTGCTCTCGCGTCTATCCTCATTTAGACTTGTCGTCACTATGCACATTAGACCAAACGTAATCGTTCATATTTCTGTAAATGGCCCATTGTTTCGCTGGTCTAATAGTGATCATCTCTGGGTGCTTAGCCCATGGCCGAGGACAGAGTGTAGACTTTACATCTGTAAAAGGAATAGTGACAAAGAGCTGCAATCAGCCAGGACATGTTAGAAGTCAGATGTTTGCTTCTTAATAGTGATAATCTCAGCCAAACTCAAACTCAAAAAAGCCCAGAATATTTACTGTTAGTGCAAACAAAACATCGCCACACAGCTGAACTCTGCGAGACTATTTGACCAACCATCTTGGAGGACCTTTAAGTCTCGACCCCCAAAGTGTAAGAGTGGAATTTACCTCAATATAGAGATTACAAACCTTTCTGGCAAGCATAGGAAGGTTTGGGAATTTATTTATAAGAAGGATCACTATGAGATTAACGTTGAGATAGTCGTCCATTGTTGAGGAAGACGACAGTTGATCATGTCCTGAGAAACTTCCTGTCGGTTTTAGTTCACAGTAACAATTTCACCTTGATGTACTCTGGTCACAACAAACTCAATGATATCACACAAAATAAATGAGCTTAAGACGCCTCCATTCTACGCAAACTCCACCCTCGCCTCTGAACAGGGCTTCATTCTGTAGTTAAATGTGAAAAGTGAAATTTCAGTAATAATTTGGCACAAGGCACAAGGCACAAGGTGTACCCCTGGGCTAAAAGGACGTACTGTAATAATAACACGTCAAGACCTTAAGAAGCTACAGATATGTAAAACCGCCTCCTACCCAACAACCCCACCACCCCCTCCTTTCCCCTGAACTGTTTTTTTTTTTTTTTTTTTGCATTACTTCTTCATAGCCTGAGCGTCAAAATCCGCCGTGTTTTAACAGAGCCACGGTTCATTAAGAGATCGAGCTAAAAATTCCTGGAGTGTGTAACCTCTCTCTCTCTCTCTCTCTCTCTCTCTCTCTCTCTCTCTCTCTCTCACACACACACACACACACACACACACACACACACACACACACACACACACACACACACACACACACACACAGCTAATGGGGATGTAGGCTTGAGGGAAGCCGTTGGCTTCAGTGACAGGATAAATTACTCGCCGCTCCGTTTCGTTAACGTGCGGCCGTGTTGTGCGGTCGTTCGGTTCCAGTGGGTGAGAAGCAAATTAAGAGCTTTACTCTGACACATAGTGACCTTATATATAAAATTTAAAAAAAAAGAATAACCCTGTGCTTTTGGGTTGGTGTTAAACAAGAAGTTCAGCAGTTCAAGAGTGTCAAGGATTCAGATTTAAATACAAGTACAGTGGATGTGGTGTGCGGTTTGGAACGCATCCAAAGTGGACTGGTAGTGCCGTGAAATTGGTGTTGGTGTTTATGTGGCTTGTATGATGAATAAAGAGGATGTAGGAAATTATGGATTGGGACACACTCACAATGCACTGGTGATGATGGGATGCTTTAGATATGTGGACTCTGTCATAAAATTATAGCTATTATGATATGATTTCCAGGTTACTCTGATAAGTGGATTGTCTTTATGTACTGTAACTTCTGTACAGTAGATTGTGGTTTGGGACACAATCCTAGTGGTGTTTATATGAGGTCTACACGGTGTATATGATGTGCATTTTGGGACGAGTCCACAGTGGACTGTGACGTTCCTGTGGTCTGTTCGGTAAATAAAGTGTGGGGTTGGGACCCAGCCACATTACTTTGATGTGACATTTGTGATGGTGTTTATGTGGCCTGTGTAGTGAATAGACAATGTGGTTATTGGACGGATGACAACGGATGTTTATGTTTATGCCTATATAGTGAATATGGCTTAAAAATTGTGAATGACTGGTAGTGGTCAGACATTAGAGGTGGTTTTTATGTGGCCTACAAAGTGAATTGTGGTTTAAAGTTTGGGACGTGTCCAAAGTAAACTGATAGTGGACGTTTACATGCAGTATGTATTGAATATGACATGTAGATTGGGAAAGATCCAGAATAATTAGAATGGTTAGACATTTGCGTTGGTGTTTGTGCTTATACACACAACGTTTGTGGTTTGGAACAAGTCCACATTACTCTAATAGATGTATAGTGTTTACGAGACTTACACAGTCAGTCTGGTTTGTGGTTTGGGACACGCCCACAGTGGACTGAGAGTGGTTTATGTGGCCTATAGAGTGAATACGGTTTGGGGTTCTGATAACAGTGCGGCATTAGCTGTTTGTGGTTTGGGACAAATCCGAGTTCATGCTGGTGTCTTAGATTATTTTTGGTGTAGTTTGGGACACGTCCCCAAAGTTGTGACAGTGGTATGCGTGGTGAATTCTTTGGGACGATGATATATTTGTAATGGTGTCTGTGTGGACTGTATAGTGAATAAGGTTTGTGGTTTGGGACGCGCCAAAAGTGGTCACTATATTAGTACACACACACCTACAGATTACACGGCTTGTGTATAATATGATCCACTTAATACAGTGTATTCTGTATAATACTGAATACATTGAATCATCTTTCAAAGGAACACCTATCTGTGTCCTCTTTCACACACAAACACACACACACACACATATACACACACTTTCTCTCTCTCTGAAATTGGAGCAATCTTGGAGATAGGCCGGTGGAGCTTTCTGTTCAGCAGTGAATTGAAGCCGTTTTCCCAGATGCCGCTCAATTTCCGCCGAGCTTTTGTCATATTGGTGTGTTTGTTCCCTGTTTACAAGTGGGATTTCTCGCTCTGTGTGTGTGTGTGTGTGTGTGTGTGTGTGTGTGTGTGTGGTGTGTGTGTTTATCAGTGGTCTGTCATTCTGAGCAGGACACATACACATACACACAAAGAGAGCTGAGAGAGAAGGGGCTTAGGTCCTTAACCCTGTCGGTTTAAGCTGTAATGTTCCTGACAAGTCTGAGAGAGAGAGAGAGAGAGAGAGAGAGAGAGAGAGAGAGAGAGAGAGAGAGAGAGATCACAGAGATCACAGAGAGAGAGAAAGAGAGAAAGAGAAAGAGATCACAGAGAGAGAGAGAGAGAGAGAGAGAGAGAGATGAAAAGGCAGAGAGAGAGAGGGAGAGAGACAAAGAGAAAGAGAGAGAAAGAAAGAGAGAGTTATGATTTGGTTGTTTCCTCTTCATCACCTCAGATCCACAGTAAAAGAGGAAGAGGATTTGCACATCTTTAGAGTTCAGCAGAAAGTTACGTTTGCACATAATGACATCTGGTCTTTCAGCTTGACGACACTTACTGTATGTCCTGTGGAGTTTATTAAAAATCGGCAAAGCAAATAGAGAAGACAGTTGTGCACTAATCAGTGTGAAAACTGCTTCATTTAACAGTTTACATGCTACAAGTTTTTTCACGTCAGAGCTCATTTAAGGCAACAATTTTCTTCTCAACGTCTATACGCCGACTACAGGTCGGAGATCAATCGTCAGTCGTTTGGATTTGACGCTTATTTGCATTGTCATGTCTAATTTAGATAGAATTGTGAAAATCTCGATTAAATCGTCAACCGTCTCTCCGGGTGCTAGTGTCGGCATATTCAGTCATTTCACTTACAGAACGAAAGCACGCCAATCAGAAAGAGCCTGACTCTGATTTGTCACTCACAGGTCACCATAGTGTCAGGTCTCTGAGCCGAAAGGAGAAAAGAAGACGCACAAGACGGAGAGAGACCGAAAAGTTGAGAGAAACGGAGATAGAGAGGCAGAGAGAGAGAACAGGCAAGAGGGTGACAGCACAATTAGGGATTTTAATTCTCTGCATGAGTGAGTCAGTCCAGTCTTCATGATAATGAGCAGGCTCCATGCAATAAATCTTTATGATACACCGACACACACACACACACACACACACACACACACACCACATCTACATTGATAATGAGGAGAACTGCACACAAACTCTGTTCCCTTTTTCAGCTAGTTCATACAACGTCTGAGAAGCTCTGATGGATTTCACCCAAGAGCGTGATGGACGTGTCTCAATCCATGTCCGATTCACTACGTAGGTGACTTTGTTCACCATGTCCCAAACCACACCCTCCGTGTACAGCCTTTATAGTGAAAACATCTAGCTGTATTTATGTGGTCCTGTGTAGTGAATGTGTTGTGGATTGTGACACGAGCACACTTGAGTTTCCTCATCGTAGCAGTTATGGTGTGTGGTTTTGGACACGTCCACAGTGGACTAATGATGGAATGCTGATATGTTTATGACGGTGTTTATGCGGACTATATTAGTTCTTATAGTGTGTGGTTTGGGACACGTCCACAGTGGGCTAATGATGGTGTTTATGTGGGCTATATTAGTTCTTATAGTGTGTGGTTTGGGACACGATGATGCTGAGGCACTTGTACATTTCTGGTATACTAATTTATGAGTGTTGTTTGTGACACGTCCGGTTTGGATTGATAATTTGTAGTGAGACATATCTATTGAATGTGGTATGTGGTGTGGAACACGTCCACGTTACTCTGATAAATGGGGATTGTGCTGGATTTTATTGGCTAGGGACACATCCATGGAAGATTGGTGATGGTGAGGTATTTATAATGGTGTTGATATATGTTGCTTTACACCAAGTCTGGTGTTGTTTGGGATGCTTCCAGAGTGGATCGAAGATTGTGAGACACTTGGTAATGTTTATGTGGTATATATTGTGGAAGGACATGGTTTAGGACATTATATTATGTCCATTGCTTTATCAGTCCACCAACCAAACCACAGCATGAGGATCACCCAGAGGTTTGTCCTGTGGACAGCTGGATGCTACTAAATCAGGTGAGGACCCATAGTTGGCTTCTTAGCTTCCTCCAGATTCCACCTCTCTCTCTCTCTCTCTCTCTCTCTCTCTCTCTCTCTCTCTCTCTCTCTCTCTCTCTCTCTCTTTCTGTCTCTCTCTAATTGGGTCTCTGGGATGAGTTTCTGTCGACAGGTCCATTCATCATGAACTCGACCAGAAGGACAAATCCATTGGGAGAACCGGAGAGAGGGAGCGAGGGAGAGTGAAGGAGGGAGGGGGTCAGACAGCTGGATCAGAGGGTCTTTTGCTTGTCAACTCACCTTTCTCATTTTTCCTCACTCGTGCCTTCATGAATGTCGGTTATGAGAAAAGGAGTTAAATATAAGAATGTAAAAGGAGAGAAAAACTTTCAAGACATTTAGACTATTTTGCATATGTAAGTGTGTGTGTAAAATAATGCAGACAATTGAATGCATGTGTTAGTGAAGTACTGAGGAAGAAATGAAATGTTTTGATGATGTTGCACCTTCCTCCTTTATCACTGTATAGTTACAGTAATATTT
>NC_062524.1:16604554-16619554 GCF_022655615.1 Tachysurus fulvidraco | reverse complement strand
CCTAAGAAATACCACCTTCTCAGAAGAAGAAAATTTCAACCATTTGCTGCTGCACTTGTTGGAAAAAGGGTTCTTCAGGTTCTTATGAGATTCTCTTATGGGTAACCTTTGCTCTTAGGTATTGTTAAAGGTGTTAGGTGAAAACTAGGGAGCCTGAAATTGTTAGCAAACACACATACACACACACACACACACACACACACACACACACACACACACACACACACACACTAGTCCAATCCCTGTAGAGTACTTTCTCATCATGAGCTTTGGCCGAGACCCAAAGTGCACAGCAATCACAGTTTGACACTGTCTCCAAACTGGGCAAGCACCCAAGCATGGGAATTTCTTCTGCTAGTGCCACTAAGAAATCGGGCACTGACCCAATGTCTGTGTTTGTGTGTGTGTGTGTGTGTGTGTGTGTGTGTGTGTGTGTGTGTGTGTGTGTGTGTGTGTGTGTGTGTGTGTGTGTGAGAGAGAGAGAGAGAGAGAGAGAGAGAGAGAGAGAGAGAGAGAGAGAGAGAGAGAGAGAGATGGCAGTCTGGGCAAATGCCCAAAACCCAGCCCATTGCGGCGTTGTATCCAGCTGGGCCGAAGCTGTTTACCACGTGTGTGTGTCGTGTTGTTAGTGTGTCGCTGTTTGTGCCCCATTATCACCCCCCGTTCCGGCCTCCTGTGGACTGGGCCACCAGCCAAAAGATCAGGGTGGGCAGGCTCCATTCTCCCAGCATTGGGGTGGTTAGTGGTGGGGTGTTGTACATCCATACTCAGACTAGATGACTTTACTGTCCCTGAGGTCACATACACACCAGACACAGACTTGAGAAACACTGGAGAAGAAATGATATTTTTAATTAGCTTTGTATATCCTGCTTCTTGGAACTTAAGTATTCGGTTTAACGAGCTCACATGGTTGCTCATGTCAGTGATACGCTTCCGTTATCATTCATTTGTGCTACTGTTACTTAATTCAGGTTTACCTGACAAAATATTTTGTCATATTATTATAATAATAATTATTAAATAAAAAAAATAAAAAAAATGTTTTGTTATGTTCCAAGGATGTCTTTATTTCATTCCCTCTTATATATTAAGCTGCTAATGTGTACACTCGGGTTGTTTGTACTTTAATGTTGGATTTAAAAGTATAAATTCATCATCCATCCTCGTGCCACGCGATACACCAAGAAGTGCGAGAGGTTCGAAAGATAAAAACCGTACAAGCAAAAATGCGTGAACTTGTGAACTTAAAAAAATTACCTTTATTTTTAATGAACCAATAAAATTATGTCAAATATTTACAAATAATTACTTCTTCATTTCACATTACAGGTACATAAATCAATAATGCACAAACAACACTCACTCATCTGCACGTACACTTAGTAGCCTATTTACCCTGGACTGATTTCAGGGGTTAGGACAAATGCCAGATAATTCAGATTGACAGTTCAAACATAAAATAACCCTGAATTGTCGAATCATAAGATTAGCAATAACCAAATGATTTAAAATACAAAAAAAACAATACAATAAAAAAAAACCAACAACATACTATCAGTAACGATTATTTCCGGTTCATGGGCTGACTCAAAAACGTTGCATGTATAAAATGTAAAAATAATAATTAAAAAAAAACAATAAAATGAAAAATGCTGAAAACAAGTGGCATGGTATCTTTGGCAAATTTTGTACCGCAGTAAATACATTCAAATATTAAGACGACACACAGCACGCAGAAGAAAAAAACATCGAGATTTCTTTGTAACTACTAGAAAATTCAATAAAAAACACATTTTTTTAAAGAAGTAAAATTCCTCCGTATTTTGATGGTTTGTCAATTTTTCTTTCTTTCCTATTTTTTTTTTTAATGGGTATCTCTAGCTTTGGTGGAGGCTACAGATATGTCTCTACACGGAGTGTTAGATTTTTTTTCCTGTTTTGAACCGATTGCTGATCGTTTTTCGGAGCATCATCGTATTTCCCAACGTTGAATCTTTTTGTGCGATTATTTTTTTCATTTATTTATTTATTTCAAAAAATCCGTAAAAAAATTGTATCGATCCCACAGGAACGGGGAAATGTCTATTAGGAAATGATTAAAGACAGAACTTCAGATTGTACACAGAAGGCCACGATAAGGTCATTAACCAAGTCGATTTTAGTCTTTTGTCAGGAAACCTTAGTGGTTGACTAGGCGGCGGTGTGAAACCGGTAGATTGGGTAAAAGTTTATTTTTTAAGAATTTTAAAAAAGTTTTTTATCTAAAAAAACCCAAGCCCTCTTTTTTGGGGATGGCTGCATTGAATCATGGGATACGCTTACACTCTGTGGAGTATTTTGTGACGTCTAGAAATCGAACCGTTTGAGACAAAACCAACCTAAACAAAGACGATTTCCTCTCGGACTCATTACTGCACTTTTACAGCAATTAGTTTAACGTCTTAAAGAATCCAAATGAATTCTGGGAAAAGATTTCCATAATTCCACTTGGGATCTGCAAATGTTTACCTAACTGGTATTTCTATTGATATCTATGTGAAGCGGTTCTGTTGCGTGAGAAATTAGCGTCCATATGACACTGTTAGCCAAACCAAAAGAAGCAAAAACTTCTTTTCTCACTCACCAATGTTCCACCAACTTTTAATGTTACATTCTTGCAAAAAAATTTAAAATCAGATTAGAAGCGATATGATGCTGTGAGACTCAGCTTGGTTAGAGAGCGCTCTACGAGACGGCGTTAGCGAGCTGATCTGATCAAGCGTACGGATGGGAGAGCCGAACGGATTAAAGTACTAAAGCGCCGCTGCATCCTTTTCTTTGGGTACAGATTGTGGGGAATGTATGAAACTGTTAAACAAAGTAAAAAAAAAGGGAAAATAAATCTTTTGCAGAAGTGAAGATGTTAAATTTACATATTGCTACGCTCAAAGGTGTACATTAAATGGAAAAAAAAACTAGTAGCATACAGTAAGGCAAGAGATTCCTTTTCCAACAAAGGAATTACTGTCGTATAATAAAATCTTTTCCTCTTCAGGAAAAAAGGATCGATTTTTTCCAGATCAAGGATCCGTTCGATGGAATCGTGATAATGGGTTTAATCCTAGAGGAGTGGGTTAGAAAGGACTGATGAGATTAGCACTGTAGATAAAGAGAAGTGAAGAAAGGCGAGAACGTAGACGTCGGGGTTTTTTTGATGGCACAGCAGGTTTAGCGCGTCGTTGTGGGGAGGGGTGGTGTGTTCACGACCCGCCAGAGGACAAAAGGACTACGTGTGTGTGTGTGTGTGTGTGTGTGTGTGTGTGTGTGTGTGTGTGTGTGTGTATATACAGTAATGTCTGAAGCGGCTGACGGGAAGGGCAGGAACCGTACCAGAAAAAGTACCAGAACTGTCAATCATCGTCCTCTGAGCCAATGGGAGCCTTGGGAGAATCTATCGGTGTAACCAGTGGGGTCAAGCCGACGGCAAGGCTGTGTGTTTACAGTCAGATAAAAAAGGGGGCAGTTATTACGCCTCGAGACTTGTGTGTTTAAGGCAATGGATCTATTTTATGTCAATAAGTGTGAAGAAGTGCATTTTTTTCCACGAAATGATCACAGACAACACGGTACGTATTCTAATCGACCTTTCTTCTTATTTTCCACAAAGGAAACTGTATGAAGTTACAAAGGTTAACGTTAGAGCTCGTACAGTTTTCTTTCCAAATTTCACGTTTACCTGTGAAACTTTCCACAGTACAAAACGTACAAAATACAGCATCGCCGTTTCTCGTGTAAATTCTTTCAAATGTTCTTGGAACAAAAATTCTGGGCAACAGCGCGGGGTCGTGAACATTAATTTACATGACTCTGTTTGCAGCGAGGGGCGGAGTTAACAATCATACTTTTTCTTATAAATGTTATACTTTGTTCACGTGAACTCAAGCAAAGCCCCCCTTAAAAAAACAAAAAAACACCGTTTTGCTGGTTGAAAATCCTAAAATGACTTTAAATAAAAAGGAATTCCAGGAGGTCTAACGATGAAAGATCCATACGATCCCTAAGAACGTCGACAAATTTACAAATAATTACATTACAAGGATAATCCAAGCTTGTAGTTAGGTTCATTTATATAAAAGTCAAGAAAATTGCTACTTTGAATTTGTAGTCATTTTTGTGAAAACACCACAGTGTTATAACGCACTACACGTTTCTACTTGCGACAGACGGCCTCGTTTGTTTGGTTTAATCCGTGTGTTCGGTGATCGATTAATTAGTCTTTCTGATTTAAAGATCTGCATTGGTTTCCTTCAGCCTGAAACACACGTCTGGTCAGTGGCACTGGTGGGTCTGTTGATTGGCGTGGGGTCCTATGACCTTGTGTTTGTATTTTAGTGACGCGTGGTCATTCGGGATGACTGGATAGAAAAAGTAAAGGCACTGTCCTCGATTTCAGCTGGTGTATTTCAGGTTCATAATGCCTCAGACTAAAAGGTTCAAAGGTCGCCAGGAGCATCGTGGCGAACGGCATCAAGGGTTTATTTAGAGTTGCGTAACACGCAACTTAAGGTCTACGAACGAAGGTGTTTCTAATGCTACGTTTACAGTTCAGAACGTAAAAAAAGTGAAAACTATCAGCATCTTTATATATCGTATATTTATAGATATAATATTCTTTTTTTTTTCCACATTTCACATCAAAAGTTTTGGTGTTCATGACTAAATCTACAATGTTCTCCACTCGGTAAAAAGCTACTTGGAAATGCACAGCGTATCCAAAAAACGCCAAGGATAAACAAAAGATCTGGGAACACACAACACGAACAATAGCTAAATAAAGGACACGTTTCTTTCCTCATCCACTAGAATCTAACGTTAGATATGAATACTGGGATCCAGAAAAAGCTCGCATGGCAGTAAACGATCGCTGTATTGTACATCTTGGACGGGTTCTGTCACGATGACGCTATGTACAGGTTGCGTTTGAGTTCGCTAAGGCCTTCACCACGGTTTCATGCATTGTCTTGGCGCAGAATGGAGGAAATAAAAAGAGGGATGGATGGAAGAAGTGAGGGAGGGAGGGAGGGAGGGAAGCGTGTATGGCTGAATGATTTGTCTCCATTTTTACTTTCTAGAATTGGATCTTTGGGGAGGTTCAGGAGACTGACAGCACTTTCTCCAGTGGAGGAATGAAAGAAACGTAGGAGATGAAAAGTTTTTTTTATGCTTGTCGTCGCTTGTTGGCATCCTCTGGAAGGAACCTCGTTTTGTTCCATTAGATAGACGAGTGCACCTATAAACATAGCAACCTACTTCATTGGATCTATTACCTTACATTTACCTCAGAGAACACAAATGTACATGTACCATGTTTTGTTTTTTACTTCCTGTTGAGAAAGTCCAGGCTCAACAACATACCTCCCTCAGCGTCTTATCACAGTTTCAGAATAAGCAGAATTAATTTTTTTTAAAAACAAGGAGACATACCTGTCTACATAGAAGTAATGCTCTCTCAGGAGAAAAAACTGCCTACGAAACCTTTTGTTACAGGTGATTATTTTTGGCACGTTGCCAGAGACAGCATTGTTAAAAAAAATTAAATAAAATAAAAAAATAATGGCCACGCTTCTCTTTCACCAGTGAGCAGTTCTCTGATCTGATCTTATTCAAGCAAAACACTTGAATTTTACTCCCCAAATTTCCTCTTTCTTTTTAAAAACGTCTCCTGCTAGAAGTGGATCTGGTGTCCGCGGTAAACTTTTACACATACTTTTTTTTTGTTTTTGTTTTTTGAATATATATTACTCTGTCTCCATCATAAATAGCTTTAATTCTGACAAACGTACAGGGCATTTTGTACACGAGTAAAGAGCTTTTATCTACACGCAGGAAGAGAGGAGGTGCTAACACGCTCCGCCTTTTATAAAACACATACGGCAATTCTGTGCAGTTCGCAGTATAATATGACTGACGTACATTATTATAACTATTGTTATTATTATTGTTATTCTTTTTAAAAAATGACTTTAATCTTTTTCATTAGAGTGATTATGTAGGTCATCATTTCATTAGTTGGGTATCTTAGAAATAGGTGCTAGCTAATCTAATGGGTTTAAATCTCTAAATTTCTAGTGGTTAATAGTGTGTGTGTGTGTGTGTGTGTGTGTGTGTGTGTGTGTGTGTGTGTGTGTGTGTGTGTGTGTGTGTGTGTGTGTGTGTGTGTGTGTGTGTGTGTGTGTGTGTGTTTGGTGTGTGTTTGGTGTGTGTGGCTGCACAAAAGTTCTGGAATAAAAGGACAAGCTTTAGTGCGACTGATGTGGAAAAAAGATTTAGTCTCACTCCCACCCCACCCCCCCTTTCTGTTCATCTCTCCTCTCCTTTGCTCTGTGTAGCTCTCCTCGCTTTCTCTTTCTTCCTCTCCTCTTTTTCACTCCTCTTCTCCTCTCAGTGGCGGTCATAGGCGCTGGCTGTAGTCGTGGCTGCAGGTCCTGAACCCCGCGTGGCTGCGCCGTAATAATACGGAGACCCTGAAGGACAAAATGTACATCTATCAGTCAGATGTCACATAATAATCTACAGTGTTAGTGATACAAATTTCGATTCTGGACTCTATTCAAATTCTACATCTCAAGTCAATGTCAATTATTCCATTATCATGTACTATAGTTACTATTAGCTTACAAGAGCTAGCAATATGGCTTATTCAAAACGGCCAAAACCTCAATTTCCACCAAACACACTTCATTTTCATCTCTAAAAACTTGCTGATTTATTATAACCAAGAGCATTAACATTAGCAGATTGTTATTGGCTTCATTTTCAGATCATTTCCGCATGCAGCTCCTCTGTCTCTTTGCTTAGATTAGATTTGCTGGTTTTGTCATAGTGACAAAAGCCAGAACTTGTTTTGATTTTTTTGGATGTATGTGTTTATATATGTCCACGTCTGATCGTGTAGTGATTCAGTGGCTCGTGTGAAAATGCAGACACTAAAATCACGTGGAACTAACAGGTGGAACTAACACTTGGCTATGCAGTAATAGACCTAGACTAATACTTTGCTGTTATTATTATTTTTATTATGATGAGTGGTGTAAATGCATGCTGGTTGCTAAAAAGATGGCTGATCTGGTCTTACTCTATGATGTTATTCTCACTGAGATCGCAAGTCATTATTCTTTACAGGAAGAAACCCATTTCAACACGCTAAGACACACATCTGTCTCGATCAGTGTGTCCTGGTATTAAGAGCTTATGGACTCTGAAAGATGAAAAGCCTCTAGTATCACGCTGACTTCACCATCAGACAGAAATTAAAGGAAGGATGAGAGGAAGAGAATAAAGGAGAGGTAAATGGATGGATGGACAGATGGAGCTCTGGGGTTTTACACAAGTAATTGTGCATGAATGTGTGTGTGGGGTGTGTTTTGTATCTGAAACAGGGGGACTATAAATAGTTACACACACACACACATACACACACACATACGCACACGCGCACACACACGCGTGCACACATACACACACATACACACCCACACACGACACACCCACACACGCACACACACACACATACACACCCACACATGCACACACACACACACACACACACACATACACACACATACACACCCACACACGCACACACACATACACACACATATACACACACACACATGCACACACACACATACACACACACACACACATGCACACACACATACACACACATACACACACACATTCGTCTGTCAAAACATGTCTGAAACTCACTCACAGCAACAGGAAATACTCAATGCTCTGTAGTAGGAAAAGGTCAAATGTATATAACACACACGATCTTGCACTTGCTTAGTGTCACTTCAGCTGACAGACACATTGAGAAGCCATGTCTGGGTATTTGTTCTGTGTGTGTGTGTGTGTGTGTGTGTGTGTGTGTGTGTGTGTGTGTGTGTGTGTGTGTGTGTGTGTGTGTGTGTGTGTACCTCCGGGTTGTGTGGTCTGGCTGGGAAAAAGGCCTGAAGAAGCTGCTCTTTCTGAGCCTAGAAGAGAACCGTACTCCTGCTGGAACACTGCAAACAAACCACACGCCCCATCGTGTAAGAAGTGATACAGGACTGAAGACAGACCGTTAATCTAATACATGAAATACATAGTATTTGTATCATATCAGATTATTGTGAGCAGGAATCTTGCTTCTCAGTGCTTCCCTGTACTGAGGGGAAAAAAGCATAGCTTCCCTTATAAAGGACATCTTGTGGCAGATCAAATCTGTCACATCTTGTGACAGATTCCATCTGAGCTGTTTTTATACAAAGCACTATTTGTTTTAAGTCTGGTCAGAGAAGTACTGTGTTCACAGCGAGAAAGCAGTGTATGAACACCACAAAAATACAGGATTGTGTTATTTGGATCTGGTCACATGCAAACTAAAAGGTTCCTGCTTTGTTCCTGTGATTGTGTGTTCCATCTGGGTTCTTCAGTTTCTTCTTGTTTCCCATCCTGGTTGGTGGACTGGTCAATAAATTGTGCCAGTTTGAATTTGTGTAGTGCACTGCAATGGACTGGAATCCCATCCAGGGTGCATTCCTGCCTCAAGTGTTCTCAGGGTAAGCTCCTGGATTCAGCCCAACCCTGACCAGTACTTACTGAAGATGAAAGAACATATGAATGTGAAGGAGTGCTGTTTTGACCTGACGTTCCATCATCAAATCTATTAAACCTGATAGCTGAGAGAATTCAACAACAGCCCTTAGACCCTCTCATAAGGAGTGTTGTGCTAGTTACTAAGAAATAGTAACTAGTCACAGTTACTAGTTACTTCATTCAAAAAGTAACTCAATTACTTTGTTGATTACTTACTCCAAAAAGTATCACATTACTGTTAAAATTAACTTTTTAGTTACTTTTTTAAAGAAATAATGAGCATATTTCCACTTTGAGAAACTCATCTTGCTCTCACCTTGACTGCTACACATACTTGAATAAACAGAAACACGCCCACAGTGCGGCATCTACATGTTTACAGGTTGGCATCCACTAATCCTACAATGCGTCCCTGCTGTAAACAGGTTAGACTGTAGGCTACACTTCAGCCTAAATGATTCAATTCAATTCAATTCAAGTTTATTTGTATAGCGCTTTTTACAATAGACATTTCTCAAAGCAGCTTTACAGAACATAAACATAGAGCAGAAGGTAAACATAATTAATGATAAAGGAAATAACGAATAATAAAAGATAAGAATTAACAGAATAAAAATTCTAGATTATTATTAGATGTATATAGTTCACAGTGTGTATGTATTTATTCCCCTATGAGCAAGTCTGAGGTGACTCAGGCAGCAGTGGCAAGGAAAAACTCCCTTAAATTGGTAAAGGAAGAAACCTTGAGAGGAACCGGACTCAAGGGGGAACCCATCCTCATATGGGTGACACTGGGGGTGTGATTGTAATATACAGTCAAACAAATGTTGTATTGGTGTGAGGTTCAAGGACTTCTGATCTAAAAAATTTAAATTAAATTTTAAATTTAAAAAAAAATAAAAAAGATTTAAATTAAATGAATTAATTTAAAAAAGTAACGGACAAACGCACCATATGGTAACGGTAATGGAGTTACTTTATTTAAAAAGTAATGCGTTACAGTATTAGCTACTGTCAAAAGTAACTGTGTAACTAGTACTGTACTAGTAACGCGTTATTGCCCAACACTGCTCATATGTGTGCTTGCATTTTTCTTTCTGTTCCTTGCTCAGTATAGGAAAACACCTTGCTTCAGTTTGTTCAGAGTTTGTCTGTTTAACAAATAATAATAGAGAAATAATAACAGACAATAATAGAGAAAACCTTTGAATATTCCTCAGATGTCCCACTGTGGTTTGGAAATTGAACTGTGAGTCCAGTACAGTTTGGTGATTTTTTTCCTGTTTAAACACATCTAACCTGGTCAACTAACCTGGTGCTAGACTCCAGGGCCAGATCTGTTAAGGTTAGAGGTGTGTGTATGTGAGTGTGTGTGGTGTGTTTACCCAGCAGGCTTGGATTGGTGAACCTCCATGACTCATTGTATGTAGAATACTGCGGGTGGGAGTATGGACTGCCCGAGAACTCACCCCCTGCCATGAGAAACACAGAAGAAGAACATAAGGGCTTTACAGTGGACACAAGAGGCAGAAGCTGAAAGAGTGCAAGTAGTGGGAGTGTGTAAAACTCCACGACTATCGAACGAGTGCAAGTGTCAATTTGCGATGGTTTTTCTCCTCCGTTGCTTCACTAGTTTCCGCTCTCTCATTCTCCCTCTCAAGGGAACTCACTCCCTTCACTGACTGCCACAAGCTTTCCCTTTCTCTCACTTTCTCCCTCCATCTCAGGCTCTGTCGGTTCTGCCTCGCTGCTTTCGTGGCCCCCCTCCCCACCGCGTGTCAGCCCCCTGCTGAAAGAGAGCAAGAGCGAGACAGAAAGAGAGGCATAAAAGCGATACACAGAGGAATAAAGTAGAGGATGAACAGTAAAGCGATCCAGGGAGAGGTGCCGTAATCGATTTTTCACTCAAACTGATATTTCCAGCATTTTTTATTAACATTTTTGTTAGCATCCCCCCCCCACGTCCTTGTCATGAGTTTTTAAACTATTGACATTATAACTAAGACACTCATTTGCTAATTAAGACCAAGGGAATCAAGGTACATGGCAATTTAATACTGGAAGAAATTTCATTAGCCCTAAGTTGTTACTCAAATATTATTTTTGTGAAATTTGTCTCTAATGTATTTTCTTGTCTTTTTTGTCCAATTATTTGCTAATTATTTCTAGCGGGTTTTTCTTGTTCTTTTGTTTTTGGTTGGTTGGCGGGGCAATAGGTAGCATTGCCACCCCCAGGGTCCTCAGTTTGATACTGAGCTTGAGTAAATGATGTTTTTTCAGTTTTTCACGTTTGCCCCAAGTCAGTGTGGATTTACGTGGGGTCCTCTGGTTTTCTCCAATCTTTAAAAAACATGTTGGTTGGTGAATTTGCTAAGGGGTGTGAATGAGTGTTTGCAAGTTATCTTCCAATGGACTAATGCCCCAACCATTATGTATTCCCACCTTGTGCCAGTGTTTCTGGCATAGATTCCAGATTCCCTAGGGCCCTGACAAGATAAAATGGTCAACCAGATGAATAACTAAAAAATCTTTTGCTTTCTGGTCAAGGGGCAACAGTTCATAGAGATGCCGTAGGGCATGTAGTGCCATTGATGCTTGTAGTTTCAGTTACGACCACCTTGTCATTCCAAGTGGCAGGTTGTTTAGTGAAGGAGAATGAAGGAAGACCAGGATGAGTTGACACCGGGGGATCAGGGGGTCCCAATCAATGTGGCAAGGAAACCTGTCAACATTGGTGGAGCTGCTAGGAGGCAGGTTCTTAAACAGCTAAAACATACATCAGCGTTTGGAAGAACATCACATCCTGAAACCATTCAGTATTTAGAGTTTTATAACTTTGTTGTCTTTGTTTTCTTTTAGACTGAGAGCGCTGATCAACGTCTACAAGTGTGTCTTCTTCTTAATGAGACCAGTTTTTAGAGTAGTTAATGAGTCAGGCCACTGACAGACAGCAGGGTGACACTGTTGCTCTAAATATAATACACTTTTCCTGTGTCTGCGTGTCAGGCCAAATCTCTGCGGGTTTGTAAATCTGTGTTGGCTGTGAAGTTGGCGGCAGGCGAAACCATAAGCAAAGCTGGAGGAGAAGAACAGAGTGCGCGGGAGAATGGATGAATGAATTAGTCAAGGGTCAGCGATGATTCTCATTAAAAACAAATTACTGATGTTGAGAGGGGACAGCTGTGAGACTGGGGCCTAATGGCCCTTCCGTCCTGGCTCAGAACTCAAATACAACCCCCCCCCTTTAAACTGTCCGTCACCCTCCACCCTCCTCCCTCCTTAACGTCCCAGAACCCCCTGGGAGTGCTGTCAACCTGGCAGACAGGAAGTGGCAAAGACAAGCGCACCTCCCACAGGGACCTCGGCAGAAATAAAGCAGGGGTGAGAAGGAAAGATAAAGAAAGCGCTGATAGCAGAGAGTGTTGGTATATAAAGACAATAAAACAAAGAATTTCTTGGTAGATAGTTTTGGGTCTTGTTAGTTATTTGATGCTATGAGACTCCCTGTGATTCCTGCCATCACAACCTACTTGAGTAATTGCAATCAGTTGGTATCATTAAACTCTAAAATCAGGAGATGCTAAAGTTAGATTAGACAAATGCTTCTACCAAGAAAGGTCCAATGCCTTGGAAAAACCTCCCCTAAAGCTAACCTAAAGTACTGATGGTATTAGTGAGAAAAAAGAGGGCTGGGGGACTCACCAGGCACCATTCCTGTGAGCGATGGGGCTGAGTAGCTGCCCTGGCCGGCTGGGGGAACATGAGGAGGGTAACCTGGAAGCGTAGTGCTACCTAAATCACGACCTGGGAGAAAAAATTGACTGTTACTTAAAAGCATTACAGAATGTAATTTGTTATAATCTACAAGCCTCTTAGGTACTCTGGTGGTGCTCAGGTCACAGTTGGAAATTGCTATTGCTATGCAATAGCGTATTTAGGGTTTTTTCAAGACTCTCGCATAACAGAGAACAATTAAAAGAATTAAGTTATGCAAACCTGAAAGAAAAATATATCAATGAGATATTTTCATATTAATGGGAAATAGCAAAAACATCTTTCATTTACAATACAACACGTTTTATTTGATTATTTTAACATGGATTAATGTGAATGAGCAGGTAACTATAGAAACAGTAACACATTGTCCCTGCGATTTGAAATATAGACGGAACCGCAGTAGGGGTTTTTTTTTTTTTACAAAAATAGCCGTCTTTAAAGCTACGACTGTCCCCGGTCGACTGCCACGATGACACTTTACATGGATTAAGTGACCCCTGTGTGGTTAAGCATTTCCCTTTTCTTTAGCACCTGAGGTCGTGTCTCTGGATCCGTAATGGTGCAATTAAACAAACAAACACACACTGATGTGTGACAGAGTCTGGCTGTCTCTGCTGTAGCTTTTTGTACAGTTAGACATTTTACATGTTCCTTGTGCTGACCGCTCTCTCTCTCACTCTCTCTCTCTCTCTCTCTCTCTCTCTCTCTCTCTCTCTCTCTCTCTCTCTCTCTCTCTCTCTCTCTCATTTATCACCAGTCTTCTGTCTTCTTTTTTATTTTAAACATTTTTATTAACTTATTAGTAGTAGTACTAGTAATAATAGTAGTAGTAGTAGTATTACTAACCCCAGTAATAGTAGTAGAAATAATAATAATAATAATATTCTTATTAGTATTTAGACATTATGTTAATGCGATTTAGATATTAATTGAATCTGAAATGTATCTCTCTCTCTGTCTCTCTTTCTCTCTATATATCTGTCTCTCTATTTTGTGTGTGTGTGGGGGTGTGTGTGTGTGTGTGTGTGTGTGTGTGTGTGTGTGTGTGTGTGTGTGTGTGTGTGTGTGTAGTTGTATTAGGATACATGACAGCTCCGTCATACTGAATCATGTGTAGTGCAGTGCTGAAGACTAGAGGCCATTCATCATCATAAACACTCCTTCACACTTCTGCCATCGATCTCACTCAACACACACACACACACACACACACACACACACACACACACACACACACACACACACACACACAGCACAGATACAGGTGGCTACACAAAGGGGAGAAGTTTAATAAAGAAAAAGTAGGAAAGATGAAAATAAACAAACAAGAATAATTTCATTTAGGTGGATTTTAGCTAGGTGAACTTACCAATTACTGGAATTAAGAGCAAAATCAAAATCTAGTACTGTTCAGACCACACTTGGGATCACTACAGAAAAATCTATTCACTGAAGAGGAACGTACACGAGGATGTGAAAAAAGCATATTTGGTTTTGAGAGCATTCAGTTCTTCCTTGTGCCAACTTTAGAATTGTTGGTGTTATCCTGTGTACCAGTAGAATACAGGACAAACACCTGTAGTATTAGTAAATAAAATGGAGGAACTGTGTATTACAATGTAGACCAAAAAGGTCTAGTGAAGGTCTAGTGAATAGTTAACCATCTAACCAACCATTCATTATTTATTCACTGGATACACCGGTAACACTGGTGGTTACTTGCCAACTTAAACCTGTATAGAAAATAACAAAAGTTACGTCCTTTCTTTTAACTCACTATGTACCATAACAGGTCCATGCAGCCAGAGCAGCTGTGGTATTGGTTAAAGATGTAAATGTCCAATTCACTTCCATAACGAATTGAAATCTACCTGCAAAACCAGTATGTGTGGAGAATTCCGATCATATTCTGCTAAATGAAAGCTAACTCGTTGTTCTAAAGGCCCAGTAGGAAAAACAGAAAAACAGAACAAGAAATATAGGATAAAGGATAGGATGGATAGACACATCTCGCCTCTCATCCTGTCTCCAGGGCTGCCATGTTGGACATTTTTAGCAAGTGTGCTGCGACAGAGAGACATTAGCGAAGACCGGGTACTAATCCACTCCGGGTCAGTGGACAGGGCAAACGATAGATAGAGAGGGAGAGACGGAGGGTAAAGTCAGACAGGGCCACGTCCTCTGAGAGCAACTGTCAGCCGAAGGAACGGATGGCGAGTAAAGGAAGGAAGGAAGGAAGAGACGAGTGGTTTCTCTACAGCCAGGACCAAAAGAGTCAGATCTGACAAGCTTCCAGGTTGGACTTGCTCTTCTGTCTCGGATCGTGCATGTCTTTGTTCTGTAATTCATATTCGGTCTGGCTGGGAAATATGACGGAATACTGATAACTCAGTACTGATACTATACTGAGTGTCATGGACACAGTAAGTACTTTCATAGCTCGAAAAGGTAAAAAATTTCTACCAGAAATACTTGTTTTCATTTTGACAATAATGCTAATGTTGCTAGCAGTCACAGAAAATGAATGGCTACCAATTACGCATTATACACACTATACATCATGCTAATTAGTGGCTTCCGTCTTTCTGGTCAAGCTGT
>NC_062524.1:16574554-16592054 GCF_022655615.1 Tachysurus fulvidraco | reverse complement strand
TGTGTGTGTGTGTGTGTGTGTGTGTGTGTGTGTGTGTGTGGCATCTGGCAGTACTTCAGGTGCATTGGGGATCTACCCATAGATGGCATTTTAATGTACATGTTCACACACGGCGTCTCCGCTGGATAGAGATGTTTGTGTAAGACGTGTCAGTGGTGTCCAATCCCCCTGCCCTGATACATCTGTCAACACTCAGCTCCTTCCATCTGTGCCGTGTGTGTGTGTGTGTGTGTGTGTGTGGGTGTGTGTGTGGGTGTGTTTGTGTGTGTGGGTGTGTGCTAGCTGTAGTGGAATGTAAATAATAAAATTGCTAGCTTTAGTGAGGAAGAAAAAAAACACACAAACACTCATTCTTACTTTCATCTCTTTTTCTCTTGCTGGCGTCAGCTGCCGAACTGATTCCCAGGATACCACTGATGGAGTAAGAGGAGCCTGCGGCATCGCTGGTTACCGCGGAGACCTGGGTCACTGCCACCGTGGAGACTGAAAGGTCAAGAAAGGTCACAATCTGATATTGACCCATAGATATGTGTATATATATACTGACCATCTTCGGTATAATCTCACACACACACACACACACACACACTCTCTCACACACTCACATACACACATGCACTTTCACACACATCTCGCACGCATACCCTCTCTCATACATACACACACTCTTTCTCTCTCTCTCGCTCTCTCTCATACACACACACAGAAATATACACAAACTTTTACACACACAATCTCGCACGCATTCCCTCTCTCATACACACTCTTTCTCTCTCTCTTTCTTTCTCACACACACAGACACACACACACACACACACACACACAACTTTCAAAGCTATGATACATGATTGTGAATCCTGACACCTGCTAGCACTAGTGCTGTTTTAACTCTAAACGTTTTAGCTTGTGATGAACCACCATCATTTTGTCAGTTGTTGTTTTTCACTGTTTGCTTCTCTCGACCTTTTCGACCCTGTCTGTTTTTTTCTAGCAAAAAAAAAAAAAACACACAACAAGCTGTCAGCGTGTACGGCCGGCAGATAAAACGACTCTGGCACACAAACAGCCTTATATCCGACTCGCTCCTTCCTGTCAGCCCTCCATGCTCCCTCTCCCAGCCTTATCTCATTTCCTGTCAGCTGACGTTCAACTTGAGTGACAGGACGGTGGCCCGCGGGGACACTAAAGGTGCGAAGACGTCTCTAATCCAGACTCCCAGGCGGAGTAGCAAAAAAGTAGCAAAACAAATTGCTCGGCGAACAGATAAAAGACCCTCTTCACCACCCTTCATGCTGGTTTGCTAACGGCAAGGAGAGCATAATGAATGCACATCCCCGCATTTTCATCTCGATTTATCATTTCAATTATCGGCTTTTCTCATTCTCTCATTCGGGGTATTTTCTTTCGTGGAGACGCAGCACAATCGCTCTGTATTCAAAATCCCTAAATTTCAATTTTCCATCTGAGTGTGAGAAGGTTTTATCATCGGGATCTGAAGTCGGGGGCACCGACGAAAATTAATTTCGATTAAGCGGTGATGTGAGATTATGAAGATTGCTGACAGAGATTTGAGTAGATCAGGAAACACGCTGCTACCACAGGAGATGATGAATGGAGTCACTGCCTCGTGGCTCATCTCGCAGTGTTTGGGTCTCATCTCCTGACATTTTTCCACTCTCATCGTTCCAAAAAGAAAAAACTGTTAGCTATTTATTATAGCGATTTTTATTGGTTGCTGTATTTTTGTGGTATGTTGTTTTTGGAATTTCACTCTGATGATTTTTGTGGTAGTTTTGGCCACCAGCATAGTGACATAAACAATATCATGCCCAAACTTTATCCATGACTGTCCTCAAACAACAACAAACAACCCTCAGCCAATCAGGGGTTATAACAATCTGATGTGATGGTGTAACTCCATCTATTTGGAATTTGTATTGTTAGTCAGTTCCGAAGTTTTTGGGCTAAAGAACTTGGTTACTTTATTTATTTGTACAGGGTGGGGGAGGGGAGACACGATTATCGTAGAGATGCTAGAAAGTATCGTAAAGTGAACAAAGAGGTGTGTTGGTCTTACCTAAATTATGCGCAGAGACGCTTCCTGATTGGCCAGGCTGCTGCTGGACTTTAGTGCGAATGATCCTGCAGTAAACAGTAGACAAAGAGGAAACAGACATCATGTGTGTGTGTGTATGTGTGTGTGTGTGTGTGTGCGTGTGTGTGTGTGTGTGTGTGTGTGTGTGTGTGTGTGTGTGTGTGTGTGTGTGTGTGTGTGTGTGTATGTGTGTGTGTGTGTGTGTGTGTGTGTGTGTGTGTGTGTGTGTGTGTGTGTGTGTGTGTGTGTGAAGTGGCTGACAAGGCAGCACAGCCTCGCACTTCCTGCATGATTGCTCAAGCAAAGCACAAGCCTCCTTTTTTCTCTCTTTTTTCCTTTTTTCCCCTCCCTCCCTCTTTCTCTCTCTGTCGCTTTCTCTCTCTTCTTCTCTGTCATCGTACACATGGTGTTGAACCTGGACTCATGAATATGTGTGTGGCTCGCTGTCTTATCTCATCCCCCTCTTTTTCTGCCTTTTTCCCTTTCTCTACTTCTTCTTCTTTGGTGTTGTTTTTTTACACAAAGCAACCAAACTTTTTTGGTACCAGAAATACTGTACCATGTTCCCAGGAGCTCCTATTGGATGATGTGTGACCAATGAGAGCTAACAGTACTTGTGGATTGCTGATTGGTTGACAAGTGACATCATATAAACAACAACAATCACCAGATTAAAACAAACAAACAGACACAACTCCTTAGAAATAACTTGTTCAATCCGGTTTGGGCCGGTTCTTGTGTTTGATGGTGCGGTGAAGAAACAGCAATCATTGTGCGATATTGTTTTCTGTTTGTAGACTTCCTGTGAGCAACCTTCTGTTTACTGACCTGTTGATTGAGCTGACGCTGGGCACGCTGTCATTGTCGCACACTCTCTCTGCCAATAGTCGATCTCGTATCTCCCAGGCAAACATGGTGGGGTTTTGGCGTTTGTAATCGGCGATTTTGTCGACGACTTTGGGTGTAGCAACCTTTGGTTTGGATCCTCCGATCACGCCTGGCCTGATGCTCCCTGTCTCGTAGTACCTGCCAATCAAAACGCAACCTGTCAGTAATTTGATGGTAATGATACAGGCGCAGTGATGCAATGCAAACTTTTAGTCATTTTCTCCTGACCAGAGAAGAACTGGTGTTTTAGGAATGAAACCAGACACAAAAATCTCTTTAAAGGAGAGTGTGAGGAGTATGAGCAGTGTGAGGAGTGTGAGGGGTGTGAGGGCTGTGAGGAGTGTGAGGTGTGTGAGGAGTGTGAGGTGTGTGAGGAGTGTGAGGAGTGTAAGGTGTGAGAAGTGTGAGGGCTGTGAGTGGTGTAAGGAGTGCGAGGAGTGTGAGGAGTGTGAGGCGTGTGAGGGCTGTGAGGACTGTGAGGAGTGTGAGGAGTGTGAGAAGTGTGAGGAGTGTGAGGAGTGTGAGGTGTGTGAGAAGTGTAAGGAGTGTGAGGGCCGTGAGGAGTGTGAGGTGTGTGAGGAGTGTGAGGTGTGTGAGGAGTGTGAGGAGTGTGAGGGCTGTGAGAAGTGTGAGGAGTGTGAGGGCTGTGAGAAGTGTGAGGAGTGTGAGGTGTGTGAGGAGTGTGAGAAGTGTGAGGAGTGTGAGGGCTGTGAGAAGTGTGAGGAGTATGAGGGCTGTGAGAAGTGTGAGGAGTGTGAGGGCTGTGAGAAGTGTGAGGAGTGTGAGGGCTGTGAGAAGTGTGAGGAGTGTGAGGGCTGTGAGGAGTGTGAGGGCTGTGAGAAGTGTGAGGAGTGTGAGGGCTGTGAGAAGTGTGAGGAGTGTGAGAAGTGTGAGGGCTGTGAGAAGTGTGAGGAGTGTGAGAAGTGTGAGGGCTGTGATTAGTGTGAGGAGTGTGAGGGCTGTGAGAAGTGTGAGGAGTGTGAGGGCTGTGAGGAGTGTGAGGAGTGCGAGGGCTGTGAGAAGTGTGAGGAGTGTGAGGGCTGTGAGAAGTGTGAGGAGTGTGAGAAGTGTGAGGGCTGTGAGAAGTGTGAGGAGTGTGAGAAGTGTGAGGGCTGTGAGAAGTGTGAGGAGTGTGAGGAGTGTGAGGAGTGTGAGGAGTGTGAGAAGTGTGAGGGCTGTGAGGAGTGTGAGGAGTGTGAGAAGTGTGAGGGCTGTGAGAAGTGTGAGAAGTGTGAGGGCTGTGAGGAGTGTGAGGAGTGTGAGAAGTGTGAGGGCTGTGAGGAGTGTGAGGAGTGTGAGAAGTGTGAGGGCTGTGAGGAGTGTGAGGAGTGTGAGAAGTGTGAGGGCTGTGAGAAGTGTGAGAAGTGTGAGGGCTGTGAGAAGTGTGAGGAGTGTGAGGAGTGTGAGGGCTGTGAGAAGTGTGAGGAGTGTGAGGGCTATGAGAAGTGTGAGGAGTGTGAGAAGTGTGAGGGCTGTGAGAAGTGTGAGGAGTGTGAGAAGTGTGAGGGCTGTGAGAAGTGTGAGAAGTGTGAGGGCTGTGAGAAGTGTGAGGAGTGTGAGAAGTGTGATGGCTGTGAGGAGTGTGAGGGCTGTGAGGAGTGTGAGGGCTGTGAGGAGTGTGAGGAGTGTGAGGGCTGTGAGGAGTGTGAGGGCTGTGAGGAGTGTGAGGAGTGTGAGGGCTGTGAGGAGTGTGAGGGCTGTGAGGAGTGTGAGGAGTGTGAGGGCTGTGAGGAGTGTGAGGGCTGTGAGGAGTGTGAGGGCTGTGAGGAGTGTGAGGGCTGTGAGGAGTGTGAGGAGTGTGAGGGCTGTGAGGAGTGTGAGGGCTGTGAGGAGTGTGAGGGCTGTGAGGGCTGTGAGGAGTGTGAGGGCTGTGAGGAGTGTGAGGGCTGTGAGGGCTGTGAGGAGTGTGAGGAGTGTGAGGGCTGTGAGGAGTGTGAGGGCTGTGAGGAGTGTGAGGAGTGTGAGGGCTGTGAGAAGTGTGAGAAGTGTGAGGGCTGTGAGAAGTGTGAGGAGTGTGAGAAGTGTGAGGGCTGTGAGGAGTGTGAGGAGTGTGAGGGCTGTGAGGAGTGTGAGGGCTGTGAGAAGTGTGAGGAGTGTGAGAAGTGTGATGGCTGTGAGGAGTGTGAGGGCTGTGAGGAGTGTGAGGGCTGTGAGGAGTGTGAGGGCTGTGAGGAGTGTGAGGGCTGTGAGGAGTGTGAGGAGTGTGAGGGCTGTGAGGAGTGTGAGGGCTGTGAGGAGTGTGAGGAGTGTGAGGGCTGTGAGGAGTGTGAGGGCTGTGAGGAGTGTGAGGGCTGTGAGGAGTGTGAGGGCTGTGAGGAGTGTGAGGAGTGTGAGGGCTGTGAGGAGTGTGAGGAGTGTGAGGGCTGTGAGGGCTGTGAGGAGTGTGAGGAGTGTGAGGAGTGTGAGGGCTGTGAGGAGTGTGAGGAGTGTGAGGGCTGTGAGGAGGTGGTGAGGGCTGTGAGGGCTGTGAGGAGTGTGAGGGCTGTGAGGAGTGTGAGGGCTGTGAGGAGTGTGAGGGCGTGTGAGGGCTGTGAGGAGTGTGAGGGCTGTGAGGGAGTGGTGAGGAGTGTGAGGGTGTGAGGAGTGTGAGGGCTGTGAGAGTGTGAGGAGTGTGAGGGGCTGTGAGGGAGTGTGAGGGCTGTGAGGAGTGTGAGGAGTGTGAGGGCTGTGAGGGCTGTGAGGAGTATGAGGGCTGTGAGGGCTGTGAGGGCTGTGAGGAGTGTGAGGAGTGTGAGGGCTGTGAGGAGTGTGAGGAGTGTGAGGGCTGTGAGGAGTGTGAGGGCTGTGAGGAGTGTGAGGGCTGTGAGGGCTGTGAGGAGTGTGAGGGCTGTGAGGAGTGTGAGGAGTGTGAGGGCTGTGAGGAGTGTGAGGTGTGTGAGGGCTGTGAGGTGTGTGAGGTGTGTGAGGGCTGTGAGGAGTGTGAGGGCTGTGAGGAGTGTGAGGAGTGTGAGGGCTGTGAGGAGTGTGAGGGCTGTGAGGGCTGTGAGGAGTGTGAGGGCTGTGAGGAGTGTGAGGGCTGTGAGGAGTGTGAGGGCTGTGAGGGCTGTGAGGAGTGTGAGGGCTGTGAGGAGTGTGAGGAGTGTGAGAAGTGTGAGGGCTGTGAGGAGTGTGAGAAGTGTGAGGGCTGTGAGGGCTGTGAGGAGTGTGAGGAGTGTGAGGGCTGTGAGGGCTGTGAGGAGTGTGAGGGCTGTGAGGGCTGTGAGGAGTGTGAGGGCTGTGAGGGCTGTGAGGAGTGTGAGGGCTGTGAGGAGTGTGAGGGCTGTGAGGTGTGTGAGGAGTGTGAGGGCTGTGAGGAGTGTGAGGAGTGTGAGGGCTGTGAGGAGTGTGAGGGCTGTGAGGAGTGTGAGGGCTGTGAGGAGTGTGAGGGCTGTGAGGGCTGTGAGGAGTGTGAGGGCTGTGAGGAGTGTGAGGGCTGTGAGGGCTGTGAGGAGTGTGAGGAGTGTGAGGGCTGTGAGGAGTGTGAGGGCTGTGAGGGCTGTGAGGAGTGTGAGGAGTGTGAGGGCTGTGAGGAGTGTGAGGAGTGTGAGGGCTGTGAGGAGTGTGCTAAATAAACATTTCAGTTCTCTCCACAACAACACGTACAGATAGAAAACAGACAGAACTAACTCAAGCATGTTAACTAGCTTTTTAGCAATGTTCTGTAACATTAGCTTTATTGTTGGACAAGCCACGAACATCAGTTAGCATGCAATTGGACATTTTTCTAACACTTGCTTTGATCATGAATAGCATCTAATGACAGAAGAATCTTTGGTTTGGCATTTAAGGTTAGCGTGCTAATTTTAAGGATATTTGCAGAAGTTTGCTAGTTAGCAATAGTTTACTCTCCCATTTTATCACACATATTAGCTAGCCAAAATTTTATGATGTTTCTGGGTGTTATTTAATGTTATGCAAAATGCTTGTGGTGTTCTTGTTGTTTCTCTGATAGCTCAGAGGTGAACAAACATGGTTAACTTTGGGGATATTTTATGATACAAGCTTATTATTGGGAGGATTTGAGCTGTTATATTATCATATTGCATTTAGCATCCTGGCTAATCACGCTCTGCTGTGGTAAAGGAAACTGCTGAAATGACATTTATTCAGTGTTATAAATATATTTTCCATACCATGTTAAACAGGCATTGCTATCGACCCCCCAACTCTCACACAGACACACACAGACACACACACACACCCTCTGAACACAAAGCTCTGCCGCCTTTCTGCCTGCAGTATATACAGAAAACAGCAAAGCTTATTACACGTTTGTGAAAATCCCACTATTAACGAGAAGGCATGGATATTCATCCACCTTATTTATTTTAGCGTGCTAGTCTCGGTCCACGCGCTATTAAACGCAGGGGCTTTCTTGTTGTTTGCCCGTTAGCCAGAGAGCAGGGAGGAAATTAACACACGTACACGGGGCCTAGCGTAACGCATGACTGAGCTGGACCGTGGGCTCCAGGGGGGTCGGAGAGAGAGAGAACAATGGGAAACACATTTTTTGATATTGCTAAAGGCTCTAGCGTTAATCCCACACCTTCATCTATTCAAATTCTCTCTCTCTCTCTCTCTCTCTCTCTCTCTCTCTCTCTCTCTCTTGCACTCTCTCTCAGTCTTTCATGTCTTTTTCTTAATTCTTTCTTCTTCCTATTCTTTATAAATCATTTTATTCTAAATCTCTCTCTTCCTAAACCCCTCTCTCTCTCTCTGTCCTTCAACCTCCACGGCAGATGTATGCCACCGGTTTCATTCGGATGCAAATGTACAATGTGATGAATCTTTTCTTTTTGTGACAGAGAGGAAGAGAGAGAGAAAAAGCTTTGACCTGCTCCAATTCGGGACGAGGGAATTTTTTTTTTTTTTCAAAACTCAGTCACACAAAAGCAGGAACTGCTGACTCAGCTTTGCTGCCGCTTGGTGTTCGTTCAGAAAAATGTTCCTTCGCCGCACCGGTTAACGAGCAGCGCTAATGGAATGTTCAGAACATTGGCTTGTTTTCCTTGCTCTAATGCTGCACTCAATGCTAGCTTACTGCCAACAAACAAAAACTCAATTCATTTCTCTTTCACCAAAATTAGAGCCTTCTTTGAGAATATGTTTGCTGAGTAAAACTATGTAACTTTTTAATTAGTCATTGAAGTTGACCGCTTGAAGCACGGCGCTTTGCAGTGACGACCGATAACACGAGCGCTAATCCTTCACAATGAAGCAGAGAAAGCACTAAATTTAGCCAGAAATATAATATAACTTGCCGAGCTTACAGTAGATCATAACACATGGTCAATCTGAAAGCTGACAGACTTGCTAGCAGAACTTTTACCACAAGCAACCCGCCCAATTCATTTCACCTCTTGAGTCTACATTTAACCTAAACTTTTGGTTTAAATAAACACATTCTATATGTGATTATAGCACACAAATGATAATTATACATTAGTAAATGCTTCATAAGTCATGAATAAGGCATGATAACGGCTCACCTGCCCAGGATCTTGCTGACGCAGCCATGGCTGACTCGAAGCTGGCGGGAAATGTCGCACGGCCTTACACCTTGGTGAGCCAACTCCACGATCCTCTGCCTCACCACGTCAGGTAACGGCCTCCCGTTCACAAAGACCCCACCAAGCTGGTTCACCCCTCCGTGCCCTGGAAAGTACCCCAGCATGGTTAATTTAACAGAATTCAAATGCAAAATGACTGTTTTGTTTCCTTAGCAGTTTTGACCCATGTTTTAAGTCCCAGTGACTTTGACCGAGGCTCCTGGGCAAAAGAGGTGTGGCTATTTCAGCTGCTGTTTCTGAAGGTCTCATCTTTGATCTCCACTCACACCTTGGTGAGGTCTGCATCCTACATGTCAAAGTTTGAACTTGTACGTTCTTGTCTTTCCTTCAGACACAAGCAACGCCCCTAGAGGCCAACTTGTAAAATACCACCTGACCTTCTAAATCTAGGTCTGTAATCACACGCCACTGTTGAATGAAGATGCCTTAGTGTTACATTGACAGTATTCCTGCAGCTGACCTTAATCTTTCTGTCACAGAGCTAAATTTTCTGAATAAGCATTATTACACAGCTGATGTGTGCTTTTGTGGTTGGATGCAGTTGTCGAGGCATCAAATGTCAAGCTGTTTTTGTGGGGGGTTTTTACACAGCCCACATTGTTCTCCATTAAGATGAAGATTATGGGATTATGAGAAGCTGCCAAACATAAACAGTTAGCTAGCCTAATGAAAATATTTTTAAAAAATATCCAAGATTACTGTGGTAAGGGATCGTCAAAAATATCTAAACTGCTTGCTAGTTAGTTTGGTAATTCTTTTCTGTTGCTCTATAAATGTGTTATCAAGGTGTTAACGAAGCTAATGTTATAATTAAGTGTCTCTTTTTCCAGTAGCTGAACATCAACACCGTAACTTTAATAGGGTGCTTTTGTGAGGATGACAACTACAGGGTGACGAGTCTTTGGAGAATTATTTTTTCACATGTTAAAGAGGCCGCTGTAACAAATGTCCATGTTTGACAGCAGTGTCTTTCCTCGCTGTGTTTGATTGAGTGTTTAGATGCAATGTGGAGCTCGTACCATGAAAGGAAGGCATCATATTATCAGTGTGTATGCTGTTACATTTACTTCAGTGTATATAAGTGTGTGTGTGTGTGTGTGTGTGTGTGTGTGTGTGTGTGTGTGTGTGTGTGTGTGTGTGTGTGTGTGTGTGTGTGTGTGTGTGTGTTAAATATTGCCATGCTAATCCAGTTACTCTGTCATATTAACATACTGATTGCTTCAGAACAGAAACCGCTCCCTGAAACACACACACACACACACACACACACACACACACACACACACACACACACACACACACACTACACAAAGATACACACAGGGAGTGTGCCGTGTGTGCTAATCCAGCCTACGAGCGTGATAGTTAAACACACCGCTTCAGGTTATATCAAAACCAAACCTGCTTCTCTAATGTCCCAATACAAAACGCATCAATTCACAGACAGTAATGTGTCACTGTCCATCCATTCATCCACCTCTCTCTCTCTCTCTCTCTCTCTCTCTCTCTCTCTCTCTCTGTCTCTCTCTCTCTCTCTTTCTCTCACTCTCTCTACCCTTCTCTATTTCTTTATCTCTGGATGCAGCTTTTCTCCTTGTTCCTCTGTCACTACCTGATGATCTGTCCAGCCGATTGTTGATATTTCAGCTGATCTGATGCAGAATGTAAAGGAATCCTTTACATTTTTTCTGTTATTGCACGAAAAGCAAAGCTCACTTATTGTTCTGGTGTTAACTGTTTTTACACATCTTAGCTGATAACTCACGCCATGTGCCATTTCTGCTCACTGACCAAATCTCTGACCGACTCTGACTCATTCACTGACTGCCTCACTGACTGAATCATTGACTGCCTCACTAACTGACATACTCAATGACTGAGTCACTGACTGACCCACTGACAGACTCAGTTATAAACTAACTGACTGACACACGGACTTAATTACTCACTGAATAACTCACCATTTGATCCCCGACTGACTCACTGCCTGAATCATTTAAAGGCACGCTGACTGACTCAGTCATTGAATCACTGACTGTGTTCATCAGTAAGAGCTGTATTTCCTTACAGAAAGCATCACTGTGTCAGTGCTAACGAGTTTCTTAATTTAAAAAACAACACATTTCTGAATCGTCCACTGTATAAGTCCCAGTGAATTAGTTGTTCCTATAGAAACGATAATTATTAGATTGACTGTGGTTTAAACATCACAGATGGGGTTCATGCAGTACAGTAGCCTTTGATTTTTTTTTTTTTACGATATCCAAACATTGTTTATGAATAAATCTTAGCATTTTAACCCAGTAATCTAACAGTCAATGCAATAAAATTAGACAAGAATGCTAATAGAGTTACATTGGAGCTGACTAACATGTTTCCCAAACAGTATTCTGTTTCTGCATTGTGTTTTTTTTTACATTTTCAGGGAAAGGCAAACCTACATAAAGGACATAAGCCCCATAAGGACCACTTAGTTTTCACATGACGTTTCCTTTTGTGGAGTTTAACAAAAAAAAAATTAATTTTTGTTATGAAGCAGACACGAGAACAGGACTTGACCTGTTACCTGACATCATCTTAGTCTGAAAATATATTTCCCTGAACCTGAAAAGCATTTAGGGAGCAAACGTACGGACATGACAGTTCTGTGTATAAGGTTTGTTCATTGTTACAGCTGAAAGTGTATCAGTGCTGTCTGTAAAGGTGCAAATTGGCCTTCACTTGCAGCAAACACATCTGAAATACACTGATGATAATGTGTGTGTGTGTGTGCATATGTGCGTGTTTAAGGTCATCGAGGCTACGTGTGGGATGGAATGAAACCAACTTCTCCGATGTGATCTATATCCTTCTCTCGCTTTTATTTTCCCTGCTGAGCCCCACTCGGCTGATAAATCGAAGTCATGATTGATTTCAGCGCCGCTTCCGCCCTGAAAGCTTGAGAAGCGGCCTGAAGACCTTCGTGCTCCTCCATCCAGAAAATAAAAGCGCGATTAGCGACGCGCTCCCATTACGCTCCTTTATCTGGCCAAAGCAGTTTAAACAGGCCCAAATGAAAACTGCCAAGTGAACCGCCACCTCGTTTAAAAATGCGGACAACAAACACAGAGAATGGTTTTGTGAGTGGTGTGTGTGTGTGTGTGTGTGTGTGTGTGTGTGTGTGTGTGTGTGTGTGTGTGTGTGTGTGTGTGTGTGTGTGTGTGTGTGTGTGTGTGTGTGGAGGTTGGGGGTGTGCAATTTCTCTCATTAGCATGTTTGCAGAGTCTTTTAAAAAGTCTAGTGGCATTCAAAATATAGTGCAATGTTCTGGATGTTCATAGCCATAGTCCAGAGCACGGATACACGGTGACAAAATGATATACACCAGAAGGTACTAAAAAATATGTAGTAGGGCAAGTCTGTCCATTCAGGACAAACACCAGATTCTGTAATGTGAGGTCGCTCATTCACAAGATTAAAGCTTTCACATAAGGCAACAGACCAAAACTGCTGCATCGACGACCATTGGGTTGTCAACTGGTGGACCATATTCTGGTGGACGCAGTATTTCAGTGGTCTGAACCAAAGACAACCACAAGGGTGGCACTGTGGTGTAGTAGGTAGTGTTCTGAGCTTACAGCTCCATGTTCAAGTGGAGTTGGGATTCCTTCAGGTTCTCCAGTTTCTTTCCACTGTCCAAAAACATATTGGTAGGTGGAACGGCTAAGCTAAAGCTTAAGCTTAATAGGTGCAAATTCTCCCAACCTTATAGGATAAGCTCTGGAACCACCTTATCCCTGATCATGCTAAAATACTTACAAATGGAATAAATGAATTACCTGAAATAAATACTGTAGCAGAGCCTTGAATGTGGCACTGACTACAGATTTGCACCATAGATTCTCGTAGATTTCAGTTCGTTTAAGTTTCATGACAAATAGACTAAGAAATAATCAGTAATAACAGGAAGTTCCAGTGCAAAAATTAAAAGAATGTCAAGGTTCCATTCTGTCATGTTAGAGGTTTATCCAGAAGTTTCTAATGAAGGAGTTTTATGTTTCATGCTTGGAAATAGTGGCTTATCCTTCTACAATGCTAAAGTGCTACATAATATGACGTCATTGCCTTTGGGTGCATGGTTTATTCTACATCACTACCAGTCTATAGCAGACTAGCATGCTCCTTTGAACTAAAGGTTTTACAGATTTTATCCAATGACGTCTTTCCTTCAAATGAGAAATGCAATTCGCTGAATAAATAAATGAATGAATAAATGCACTCATATTGTAGCATGCAAAAAAAGCCATATCTGCATGTTTGCCCTAGATCATGTCTTTTTATTATTATTATTATTATTATTATTATTATTATTATTATTATTATTATTATTATTTAATGGATTTGATGTGATATATCTACTTAAAACCCTGGTTCTAAGTAAAAGATCTTTTGCATCATTTAGCCCGGGTTCCATTTTTAATCTTTAATAAATGACTATAAAACATATTAAAGATGCACAAACTCAACACGTTACAAAATAAAACTTTGTCCTTATTTCCTCAGTAGATTCACTTCAAATCCAAACAGGTGCTTTAACTGTAATAATAATAATAATAATAATAATAATAATAATAATAATAATAATAATAATCTCTAACTGCACATGCACATGTGTGTGTGTGTGTGTGTGTGTGTGTGTGTGTGTGTGTGTGTGTGTGTGTGTGTGTGTGTGTGTGTGTGTGTGTGTGTGTGTTTGTGTGTAATCTCTTTCTGGTTGTGTGTCAGAAAAGGAAACGCGATTCGTTCCGGCGCTGAAATGCGTAAAATGCAGCGCTTCCTTTACCACGCCGCGAGATGTGTGTGTGTGTGTGTGTGTGTGTGTGTGTGTGTGTGTGTGTGTGTGTGTGTGTGTGTGTGTGTGTGTGTGTGTGTGTGTGTGTGTGTGTGTGTGTGTGTGTAAGAAAATGAGAGAGAAAGAGAGAGCGAGTGAGGACGAATAATATAATAATAATAATAATAATAATAATAATAATGATGATGATGATGATGATGATGATGATGATATTTCAATAGAGTATTTTGTTAGTCAGATCATGATAAAGAAAGGAGTGTTTTCCAGGTCACGATTAAGTGAACAAATTCATCTCTTTAAACTGTACATCAACCTGCTTGATGTTTGCACGTCGCAAATAAAACTAATAGGATACTAATATTGTTTGAATTATATTACCGAAAAAAAGTGGTTTTTTTTGTTTGTTTGCTTGTTTTTCTTTTTGTCGTTTTTGTTTTGTGTTTTTCTGGATTAAAATGTCTAATTCACCGTTTAATTTGAGCTCTCCGGGGCTGGAGGGATCCTTACTGTGTTCATCCGTATCCAGCTGGCCTAATATTATTACTCAAAATAAATATAAACTCTGGTGATAATTCAACCATGTCATAGTTCATTTAACACTGAAGAAGCTCATTATAGGAACTTCCATGTCGCTGTATGTAAAAAAAAAAACTGTTATACTGCTTCACATTTTCACACCTCAACCCACCTCAACTACATGAAACAAAATCTGTCAGCTGATAAACAAAAAAATGTAAAACTATAGAGATAAAACATCAGTCTTAAAAGTCTTATTCAGTCTTATGCAGTCTTATTAAGTTTTATTCAGTCATATTAAGTCTTATTCAGTCTTATTAAGTCTTATCTTTTTTCCCGCCACCAAGAAATGTATCATTTTAATGTAAGTGTAATACGAACATGAAATCAAACATTAATTTTCATTTGATAGAACAATCCAACAAAACCCTTGATTTCCTTTAAAAAAAATTTTTTTTAATGTCAAGACATTTAGTGATTTTCTTTCTTCAGAGCCAAGTTCAGACCAATTGCCCATAATTTCAAGACTGATGAATTTATTTAACCAAACAGACACAACACAAATTACACACTCAATACTCCTACATACAATAAAGATACCTTAACTCTATTTGTGTCCCTTGTTTTCAAACAAGAGAGAAGGTTTTATACCAGGAACCATTTCAAAAATTACTGAAGGTCCATCATTAAGATAAACCACATAAGCTTTCCTATAAAAAAAACACTCTTAGTAAAGGACAAAAACATGTTCCCTTATTCGTAATAATTCGTACCATCTCATAGAAAGGAAAATGGTTTGGTAGCTTGATGTGTTAAAGTGCACCAACTTTACAGATTTGAGCTCCTTTCAGTCTCAGTCTGTGTGAAATTGAGTTTTAAACACAGGTTTAAAAACAAGTCGCGTCCTAAATACAACAGCTTTGGATACATAGAGAGCAGAACACAACCCTGTAGGACGCTCCAGAGCCGTCTGTCATCTCATGTAATGAATGCAAATAAGAATACACGAGGGATTTTTTTGTGAATTGCTATTAACATAATTATTATTTCTATTATTACTATTATTAATTCGACTTACTGTGCATCGCGGCGAACGGGTCGTGCTTGCAGTGAATCTCCATAGGTCAGGGGTCACGGCCACTTTCAGGCGTGTTAAAAAAAAACTTGAACGACGTGATGTTTAGATTTTTATTTTTTCTTCTTTTTCCTTTCTTCCTTTTTTTTAGCAGTATTTTTATACGTTTCAGTCCATTCGGTCGATTCTCCAACAGTTTCAATTAAAAGAAAAACTAAAAAAAAAAACTTAAAGCAGGCCAAGGAGGTAAAGAAGAAAGTGGTTCTTTATCTCTCTCATAAAAAAGAATAAGAAAAAATATATATATACTGTATATAACCGCTTGTAGAATTTGATCAAAAAAATCTTCTAAAATGCATATGCAGGGTTTGTGTTTGTACCATAAACCTTCAGGAGGAAACAATCCGAACAAGAAGCTTGCATGCACTTGTCAAGAAAAATAGAACGCAGCCATAATGCTGTTGAATTAAGGAAATTGTTCCCACGTTGTAAAATCCGCTTATCCGGTTTTTTTTTTTTGTTTGTTTGTTTGTTTGTTTTTTGTTATTGTTTTGTTTTTGTTTTTTCAAAAAAAAAAAAAAAACTTCAGGAAAGGTGCATTTCTTCGTAACCTTCGTTAGTCCTGTCTTGATTTCTTGATGTCCTGAACCCCAAGCGTCCCATTAGATTTAGTTGTAAAAGCCGCTCTCTGTAACTCCGACAGCGCGAGCGTCTGCACCTGACGACCTAAACGGCGCATCTTACATATATAAACGCGCCATGGCACGAATCCGCGTTCCGGTGTCTTGTCCAGCACAGAAAAAAAGGGAAAAAAAAAGGATCAAATACGTATTATTTCTGATTTTGCGGTTTAGATCCGCTTCAGTAAAATAGTACAGACTCTCCTCAGGCTGGTGTAGTTTTGTTCTCAGCACGTGAAGGAATTCTATTTATTACTATTATTAATATTATTATTATATAAAATCCGTTCGTTTGAAAGAGCCGCCGGTGTGTGAGAGTGTGTGAGAGTGTGTGAGTGTGTGTTGGCAGCGCGAGCTCCCGCGCGGTGCGTTCCAGAACCCACTCTCGTGTGGACAGCGCCGTGGACTAGGAGCCCCGAATCTACCGCTTCGCTCTGCAGATCACAGAGCACACCAGCCAATCACAGCACAGAACCTCTGCTTTCACTTCAGCCAATCACAAGGCGAGCTCACAATCGGACGACGCTGATTGCCTGATTTAGGGAGCGCTCGCTGTACCCGAAAAAATTTTTAACATTGGTCGAGTTTTTCATTCTGTCTTTCATAATGATTTACTATGTTTTTCTTTGTTTTTTTTTGTTTAAAAAACGCTTTTCAAGCCGATTAATCATTTGCGTAATTAATTAACTGATTAATTAATTAATCAGTTAATTAATTGACGTATTGATTGATTAAGCAATGTTGAGTTTTAAATAACGTTTTTATACATAGACTATATATTATATTATATACTCTAGCTGAAGGCTACATAATATAAATCAGACGTATAACTGAATATTATTAATATTTATAATTAGATTTCGTTTTCGTGAATTATTTAGTAAACTACAAAAGCACGAATGGATAACGGAATAAATAAATAAATGATTAATTAATAAATAAACTATAGGCCAGTTGTTAAGAGCCCTAGTTTAAAAGTAATTCATTAAAATATAAATTGTGCCATTTTAACTGATGCAGGTTAATGGTGTTTAAGCATTTCTTATACTTGATATAATCATAAAAATAAAAAATAGGTTAAAGGCATTTAGGTTTAAAACGTTCATCTGTCATGATGTTATTATATTAAGGTGAAATCTACCTCTGAAATGCTTCCTAATAAATAAATAAAGACTGAATGTAAAAAATCTAAATCTCCATTTAACTTATTGATATTCTTATGCTGCTCTTTGGAAATTTTCTTTAAACGTTTTCTTCGAAAATCGGGAGAAAACGAATCATGGAGGGAAAAAGTTATCGTGTCCTACATCTATACTGTAAACATTTTTACAGGCTTTAACACCAGTGCATTTACATAGTTATATCGTTTAGATCATTTTATATTTATTGATAATAGATAGATATATTATTGTTTTCTCTGTAGTTCGCGCACTTCGTTCTGCTCGCCAGGGGGCGCGCCTATGGGGTCCAAAAGGGTACGTGAGCTCTCCATCTCCAAATGACCTACAGTGTGACTCAGAATTTATTGTACCGTCCTTAAAAAATTACAGTTGTATTTTAAAAATCATTATTTATATATATTTAAAAAACGGCTGAGTTAAAAAGGCAAAAATTGCCGAAACCGACTTTTTTTTTACTTTCCTTACTAGTTCTCATCAAACTCTGACCTGATATTTGTTCGTTCCTTTTACCTCAAGTGTGTAAATCTTACAAAAACTCATTAGCATGTTAACTAGGAAACTGTTTTTAAAAAATCCCCATAGAAGTGTTGCCTGTAAAACCTTTAAATATTCTCGTGAGGAATCGAAAAACAACTTTTATTATTTTACTTATTTATTATTTTGAAAAAAGCGAACTGCCTGCAAT
>NC_062524.1:16544554-16569554 GCF_022655615.1 Tachysurus fulvidraco | reverse complement strand
CGCCGGTGTTCACGACTCTCAGGTTTGGTCTGATTCCGGAGGGTACAAAAGAGCTGCTGAATTAACACATCGCCTCCGGTAACGTGTACAGTGTTCTGTATGTGTTGAATAAACACTTAATAGAGTTCGTGTTGAAATGACATTACTGTGACGAATTACTAACAAACACGGGTTAAATAAACATCTAACCAGTTCATTTATACAGAGGAATTAACACCTAACCTACAATGTGTATACAGATTAAATGGACACATGATCTACAGCTTCACTTGGAATGATGTAAATTAACGCGTCATGTCATATTTATAGTGTAGAATTAACGCGTCATGTCATGTTTATAGTGTAGATTTAACATATTATGTCATGATTATAATGTAGAATTAACGCATTATGTCATTTTTATAATGTACAATTAACGCGTCATGTCATGTTTATAGTGTAGAATTAACGAGTCGTGTCATGTTTGTAGTGTAGAATTAACGCGTCATGTCATGTTTATAGTGTAGAATTAACTATTATGTCATGATTATAATGTAGAATTAACGCATTATGTCATTTTTATAATGTACAATTAACGCGTCATGTCATGTTTATAGTGTAGAATTAACGAGTCGTGTCATGTTTGTAGTGTAGAATTAACGCGTCATGTCATGTTTATAATGTAGAATTAACGCGCCGGGTCATGTTTATAGTGTAGAATTAAAGCGTTGTGTCATGTTTATAGTGTAGAATTAACGCGTCATGTCATGTTTATAGTGTAGAATTAACGTGTCATGTTTATAGTTTAGAATTAACACATTATGTCATGTTTATAGTGTGGAATTAATGCATCATGTCATATTTATAGTGAATTAAAGCATCATATCATGTTTATTGTGTAGAATTAACACATTATGTCATGTTTATAGTGTAGAATTAACAGGTCAGGTCATATTTATTGTGTAGAATTGACACATTATGTCATATTTATTGTGTAGAATTAACATTATGTCATGTTTTCAGTGTAGAATTAACACATTATGTCATATTTATAGTGTAGAATTAACGCATCATGTCATGTTTATGTGTAAAATCAAAGCATTATGTCATGTTTATAGTGTAGAATTAACAGGTCAGGTCATATTTATTGTGTAGAATTGACATTATGTCATGTTTACAGTGTAGAATTAACACATTATGTCATATTTATAGTGTAGAATTAACGCATCATGTCATGTTTATAGTGTAGAATCAACGCATTATGTCATGTTTATAGTGTAGAATTAAAACATTATGTCATGTTTATAGTGTAGACTTAATGCATCATGTCATGTTTATAGTGTAGACTTAACATGTCATGTCATGTTTATCGGGTAGAATTAACGAGCCGTGTCATGTTTACAGTGTTGAATTAACAGGCCATGTCATATTTATAGTGTAGAATTAACGCATTATGTCATGTTTATAGTGTAGAATTAACACATTATGTCATGTTTATAGTGTAGAATCAAATGCCATGTGATGTTTATAGTGTAGAATTAACACATTATGTCATGTTTATAGTGTAGAATTAATGAGGCATGTCGTGTTTATAGTTTAGAATTGTCATGTCATGTTTATAGTGTAGAATTAATGTCATGTCATGATTATAGTGTAGAATTAACGTGTCGTGTCTTTTATAGTGTAGAATTAACGTGTTGTGTCATGTTTACAGTGTTGAATTAACGTGGCATGTCATAGTGTAGAATTAATGCATCATGTCATATTTATAGTGTAGAATTAACGTGTCATGCCATGTTTACAGTGTAGAATTAACGTGTCATGCCATGTTTGCAGTGTAGAATTAACGCGCCATGTCATGTTTATAGTGTAGAATTAATGCACCATGTCATGTTTTTAGTGTAAAAATCACACGTCATGTCATATTTGTAGTGTAGAATTAACGCGTCATGTCTATAGTGTAGAATTAACGCGTCATGTCATGTTTATAGTGCAGAATAAACGCATCATATTTATAGTGTAGAATTAAGGCGTCACGTCATGTTTATAGTGTAGAATTACCGCATAATGTCATGTCTATAGTGTAGAATTAACACATCATGTTTATAGTGTCGAATGAACGCATGCAGGGTTCAGTGCTGAACCCACACCAGGCTACTGAATTAACACATAAAGTTAACACAAGCAGGGTTTAAGGTGGGTGTGTGTTCATTTGGAACGCACACCCACCTTACACTTACACTGTTAGTTAGAATGTAGGCCTAGGTGTAATATCACGGAGAACAAAAATCGGAAATGATGACATTAATGCTCTCTCTCTCTCTCGCTCAGTTCACAGATTTGAAAGGACATGGCATGTTTTTACACACTTACAGCGACCTCCGCTTGCATTTCCTCTGCCCATGGAACTGGTTTCATCTCGCGCTTTCGTTTCTCTCTCTCTCTCTCTCTCTCTCTCTCTCTCTCTCTCTCTCTCTCTCTCTCTCTCTCTCTCCCACCGGTTTCAGGGGGTTTACTGTGCATGTAATCCGCACTGTGTGTTTAATAGTATTTAACAGATGTGGTGTATCAGGCATTATGTAGAAACATTCCCCCCTAAATCTATCATACAGATCTCTGTTTCACGAGAACACATAAGGTCCTTGCATTCATCATTAATTACACAGAGTTCATAATAATAACAAGTACATGATGGTGATGTGTGGGATCGTTTTCTACAGTATATGACCCCCTTTATAGACGGCACTGACCTTCTGACCTTCACCTGGTACTTATGGGTCCAGTGCAGCTCCTGGTGGTCCGACATCATGTTCCTGACTCCACTATGGAAATATGGTGTATATACTTTATGCAATATGAATCCTACCACACAGGGTTTTTTTTTATTTACAACAATTTAGGTCAGAAATAATTAAACAGTTCCCCCCTAAAATCGAAATGAACTGATGCAGAAAGACTCAGAAATTAGGATCTGAGCAATTCAGAGCAGTTCCACTGTTTCGCCTAAAGTCTCATGATTCATTTTTTTCTTGTGGCATTCCGATATTATTCCCTTTTCATCTCCTAATTAATTTCATTAATACTGTAATTAATTTCAGGAGCGCCGCTGATTGGCTGTGCGACGCGCGCGCGCTGCCCGGGTGGAACCGGAAATAATCGCGTTAGACCGAGACGCAATTAAAACAATAAGTAAACAAATAAATAAGAAAAGGAAGATCAACAACATTAATGAAGCTTCTGTTGTGGGGTTTCATTCGGTTGTTGGCCAGTTAACAACAACAGCAACAAAAAGTTTCTTCTGAAGGTTTTTTTTTTAATAATATTTTTAAATTAAATTAAAACTTAAGATTTTTTTTCACATTAAAAGAAATAATAATAAAATTTTCTCCTAAATCATATTTTGGTTATTTTCTGATTGTAGTTTTTTTCTGCTTTTTTAAAATTCTTCACTGCCATTAAATCCAGACATTGTGGCATGATTCAATATCGTATTATAAATCCAGTTCAAACCAGAATTATATTTTTGTAGTAATAAAACGTTTCCTTCCTTGTTTTTTTTTCTAATATTTTCACATCAGCAAATGAGATGAGAAAAATGAGACAAAAACAATCAATCTGATATATAACTATCATATATAAGCCTTGTAAAATTGTGCGTTATTATGTATGTGTGTGAGTGTAGATCACAGCACCCGTCTTGGCCTTGTAAACCTGGGTGTACTCATTTGGCCCAGCACCAGAACAAACAATAGAAGACATGAGGTTTCACCATGAGGCTTTTTGTTCCCGAACCCCATGTGACGTGTCATGACACGCAGGGGTCAATCCGGGCCTCCGCAGCCCATGACATACCCAATCACCCCAGTAACAATACCTCTGAATGCAAAAGAACCTCTCAATGAGGAATAACTATGCAGCCGGGCAATATGGAGTTTGGAGGAGTTCATATCCTATAGACAGAAACCTGTCATATGAGCGTTTATATATCAGCCAAAACTTTAAAACCACTCACAGGTGACGTGAATTATGAACATTGATTATTTCGTTACAGTAAGTTCTGTCAAGAGTCAAGAGGGTGGGATATCGAAGGCGGCGAATGAACCGTCGGTTCTCAAAGTTGATGTGTTGGAAGCTGTAAGGAGTTGAGAGAGTCAGAGCTTCTCCAAAATAGCTGGTATGCAGTGGTTAGTATCACGTGAAAGTGCTCCAAGAAAGAAAAACAGTAAACCAGTGATAAGGTCACAGGCTTACGAGGCTCATTGATGTGTGTTGGGAGACAAGTCTAATCCCAAAGTCACTGTTTAGCACTAGAGTGGTCAGAGGCTCCATGCTGACTCCTGTACACCCTGGTAACACGGTGTACATGGCTGCAGATAATGGTGACAGTGTTCCCTGACGGCAGTGTCCAGGTTTGAGTGTTGATCCGTCTGTGGGATGTGTTTGACAAACAAGCCCAAAACACCTCGAGGTCGGCATCACCTCAACTAAAATGATCTGCTGCTCAAGTCTAGACGTCATATCACACAGCACGCATTCAGAGCTGTTTTGGTTCAACGACGGTATTATACAGGAGCTTTTAATATGGCTGATCAGTAGATCAGTTAGGCCTAAAAAACCACTGACTTGCTCCAAGCTATTTAATTTCCTTTTCTTGATCACGCATATATTATCATGTCATGTGTGGAATTTATATCTAATATACAGTATATTTAGAAAGTGGTGCATTTTATGTATAATTGTGTTTATAATGTGCATTTTTTCCCGCTTCCTTGGCTTGGTAGGATTTAATTACTACTAATAATCTCTGCCCTTCACACCAAGGTCAGGCATCTTTTTCTCAGATACTCAAATTCCTAGTGGTGAGAGTGAACAAGAAGCAGTCGAGCTTTGGGTTTGAATGTGTTGCTGAAGTGCTAGTGTGTGTGTGTCTGTGGTGGTTAAAAAAACCCCACTACCTTTGAATATCATTTAGATTAAATTCAGTTAGTGAGAAGGAAATGTACAGTGTGTTACCTGTATTTTGTAAAGTCTATCTAAAAAAAAGTCAAGAATCCTCCCCTAACATTAAAACTTAAACCTGTCATTCTTTGGCTATTTATTCTCTGAAAAGAAGAATATGAAGTGAGGGAAGTTAAGTCTTTTGGTCTTTTCCTATTTTCAGAGGAAATGTAACCTTTTTGAATGGAAATGATGGCGGGTTCGATGGCCTTTTCATGCACAGAGAATCAGATGGCATTCACACCACGACCGTTAACTCCTGCCTCGTGTTTCTTATCTGATACACTGAATATTAGACGAGAATTGTTAAAAAAAAAACACACACACACAGTTCAGAGAACTGTTTTGATCTCTGCGTCAAAAAGAAACAAAAAAAAAACAAAAAAAAAAACACATTTATTCTCCTGATCAGAAAAGACTTATAAATCCTAGAATCTCTAACTTCACTGAAACTGACACTGGAAACTAATCACTCGGATATATTACAGGATTAGACTTACTGTACATCACATGTAGATGTTTGTAGTGTTAATATTTATCAGTTGGGAGAGTCGTGTATATTAAACAAGAGACAATTTAAACAAGCATATTTATAGCCGAATACAGTATTTTCTAGGCATTATTTATTTATCTGGCACTAGAAACATTGGAAGTCTAGGTCTTGTGCTATAGAACCAAAAAAAACCAAAAAAACCAAACAAACAATGATTGTCCACGTTAAATCCTTCAGACCTGTCAGAGACATGAAACTATCACATGAAACTACATCATTCTTTTTAGAGCTATTTAAAACAAAATAATTTTGGAACATATGAAAGTGGGGCAAAGTATTATTTATTATTATTACTTTTATTATTATTATTATTATTATTATTAAAATATTATTAATATTTATTTAATTATCATTATTATTCTTTAAGATTTTATTCACTAAATTTGTCTTGCATTCTTTTTTTTTCACCTATATACTTTTAACATTTTTAAAAAAAAAATCTCAATATATTCTCACATTATAAACCTTATGTGCTTTTTGTTTCTATGATTTAATTGTATTGCTTCTTTTTACAGAACAAACATGATCACATTTCTCACACTGCCTTGTGCTGAACACACTGTGCATTTAGTTCTACTTTATGGATTAAATGCTTGAAGCTCAGCAGCTACAAATATATAAATAAAGCAATAATAAAAATGTTTTGAATCTCTTAACAAAGTGGAAGTTGATGGAAAGTCAAATATCACATTAATTAACAGTAAAAAAAATCTGTAATAAACGTAGACAACTGAGAGCCTCTGCTATAAAGCATTGCAACAGCTCATAATAGATGTTTAATGTCTATAGAAACCCATTGAGTCTTTATTTAAACTCCGGTATAGTCATAGTCGTACCGCTGAAACTCCGCGATACTTAACAGTTGTCCAACCATTTTTCTTCCCCGCGTCATACAGCACGGACCGGAAGTTCTCCTTGTATCCTGACTTGTCTCGCTTCAAAGCTGGAAAACAGCAAGCAGGTCAGACGATAGTGTTCTAAACAAAGCCGGTGTGTTTGTGTGTGTGATTGTAAAGCGTTAACGAGCCCGTATTTAACGTGTTTATCCCCGTTTCCGAGCTCATCCGGCTCCTCGCGCACAGCGCGCACGTGGGAGTCAGAGTTCAGCGCGTGCTCAATAAAGCTGTTTTATTCAGATATTAAGAGATTTTTTAACCGCGTTTACAAAATATTCGAAACGGGAAAAGATTCCGTTTCAAAGTAACAAGCGAAATAACAATTTGTTCGCATTTCCAAACGCTGCCCTTGCGATCAAAACAAACTCGAGCTGTTTCAGGAGGCTGCGGTGTCCCAAATCGCGCCCTGCTTTCTAGACCTGTGCACTACGTAGCGTGTGACGTCGCGGTTTGTAAATCGGAATCTAGTGCACTACGTACGCGGTGAATAGCGATTTAGGATACGGCCTGCGACAGAGTTTATATAGCTAGAACTACAGAGCTTCTACATGAATGTTTATGAAATATATGATTTTTTATACTAAAAAAGTTTTAATCAGAAAATAAAATACTAGCTCGTGTGTTATGCTGAAATGAGCATGACATTCAGGACATTTGCATTGCATGCACTTTCCTGCTGAATGAGAGAACCGAACGAACTCATCGGCCCTGTAACACGCATGTTTCTCTAGAGAACCTGGAGAACCTCGTATTCTCCCAGCTGGTGGTTATCTTATTGGTGATCTGAAATGATCTGATTTGTGATTTTGTGGATTGTTGATCATCTTTAAAGTTTGTGACGTGTTATGAAAAGACTGTGTTGTTAGGAGTGAGCATTAACAGTGAAATTTTCTTCATCAAGCCAGTCACTCAAGATGTTCTCAGTCTACCAGGAGCGGGAAGAGTATGAAGACGAGCTGTATGCCGAGGAAGAACATGCGGACGACTCCGAGCCTGACAGTGACGTCGAGTTCCGGCTCTATTCCCAGCTCCACTATTGCACAGATGACCTGGAGAACCATCCGGAGAACTATGAGGAGAACTCCGGTCATGAAACACCTCAGGAACCTCAACCTGGCCAGAGAGTCCAACCTCCTGCTGCTCCTCCAGATGAAGTCATCCTGATCGATTCAGACCCGGACATCATCACGCTTTCAGATAACACCGAGGAGGACGACAGCGTGTGTGCCAGGAAAGGTCAGAGGTCAAAAGGGAAGGGAGTGGCTCCTATTTCACAGCATCAACATCAAAGTGAAGCCGTCCGCAATGAAGTGGTAGTCCTGGATTCAGAGTCGGGCCAGAGTTCAGATTCGGAATCGATTCTGCCGTATGTGGTGGATCCGGATTTAGACTCGGACTCGGATGGTTTGGAGAGCTGGATGATCTTGGGTCGGGAAAAGGAGGAAGGAGATCAGGACATACAGCTTAACGTCTTTGCGGTCCGCAAAAGGGAATATTCAGGTGAGCGTGTAAGAGTGTGTGTTTGTTGAATTTCTCCAGCAGGTGTGTATTTAAAAGCTGGATGGTGTGTGTGTGTGCGTGCTTCTGAAACCGCCTGTCTCTGAAACGCTGCGCAGGAAGACATGTCTGCATGTAAATTGTCTGCAGATATTACAGAAGGAGAATGTTTGTCTGCGCTTTCTGTCGAGCCAATTTACATGTGTGTGTTTTACACGTGAAAGAGGCAATGAGGGGAATCTTCCTGTGAGTGCTGGAGGAAACAAAGCAACTCTTATGTCAGAGAGCCAGACTTTAATCACAGATGAATAAAAACATGGTTGCAAATTTCGTTCTCTCACTCTCTCTCTTTCTCGCTCTCTCTTTCTCGCTCTCTCTCTTGCTTTCTCTCTTGTTGTGATTTTATTTTACTCTCCATTTCTCCTCCTTTTTCTCCTGACCACTCTCTTAATTTGCTTCTTTAGTTTCCTCACAGCTTTTTTTCCTTTCCCCCATTTTTTCTTTAATTTTTCCTTTGGTGACCCTGATTATAATTCATTCGTCCTGATTAATACTGATTAATAAGTGAATGATAGAGTAACAAATTTACAGTTCGACGGCCATACGGATCGCCTGCTGTTGCCAAGCAACTAGTCAGTATGTACTCTAACTAATGACTAACTATATTGATATAGCTAGCTAAGCCTTTTATTTTGACAGTATAAAGATGTATTGACGGACATCATCTAAGCTGTTTGGAATATAAACATTGACATGAGGTAACACATGTTTGTCACTGGGGTGTTGGTAAATAAATTACACAGTTGATGCTAGCAGTTTAGCCAGCCACTATATACATGTTAAATCTTTCATTTTTAATGGCAGAATGACTGAAAAAACAACAAAAAATGATCAGAAATAATATTTACCTCAGAAGTTTTGAGGTGTTCACTGTTGCTACAATTTAGGCTAACAATTTAGCTAGCTTACATATACATGTTTTGCTCACCTCAGATCTTTTTGGTAAATTGTTTAGAAACTAATTACAACTAAAATGTATACTGTAAATTCGTGTAAACCTTTGCCTTACGGACAGTAAAATAGGCACCAAATATACACTTGTTACCCAAACTAGCAGTAGCTTTACAGCTAGTCAGGATGTTTTCCAAAATGGGGTACAGCTGGAGCAGTGGACATCTTTACACACGTGGAAAAAATTGTTGGTACCCTTCGGTCAATGAAAGAAAAACTCACAATGGTCACAGAAAAAACTTTAATCTGACAAAAGTAATAACAAATACAAATTCTATGAATGTTAACCAATGAAAGTCAGACATTGCTTTTGAACCATGCTTCAACGGAATTATTTAAAAAAAATAAACTCACTGAACAGGCCTAGACAAAAATGATGGTACCCCTAATTTAATATTTTGTTGCACAACCTTTTGAGGCAATCATTGCAATCAGATGATTCCTGTAACTGTCAATGAGACTCCTGCACCTCTCAGCAGGTATTTTGGCCCACTCCTCATGAGCAAACTACTCCAGTTGTTTCCGGTTTGAAGGGTGTCTCTTCCAGACAGCATGTTTCAGGTCCTTCCAAAGATGCTCAATAGGACTGAGGTCAGGGCTCATAGAAGGCCACTTTAGAATAGTCCAATGTTTTCCTCTTAACCATTCTTGGATGTTTTTAGCTGTGTGTTTTGGGTCATTGTCCTTTTGCAAGACCCATGACCTGCGTCTGAGACCAAGCTTTCTGACACTGGCCAGCACATTTCTCTCTAGAATCCCTTGATAGTCTTCAGATTTCATTGTACCCTGCACAGATTCAAGACCCCCTGTGACAGATGCAGCAAAGCAGCCCCAGAACATAAGAGAGCCTCTTCCATTCTTCACAGTAGGGACAGTGTTCTTTATTTGATATGCTTCAGTTTTCCATCTGTGAACATAGAGCTGATGTGCAACTGTAGTCACAGGAACATCTAGCTGCTTGGAGATGGTCTTATAGCCTTTACCTTTATCATGCTTGTCTATAATTTTCTTTCTAATCTCCTGAAACAACTCTTTCCTTCGCTTCCTCTGGTCCATGTTGAGAGTGGTGCACACCATGTCACCAGACAACACAGTGACTACCTGGAGCCCTATATATAGGCCCACTGACTGATTACAAGATTGTAGACACCTGTTATGCTAATTAGTGGACACACCTTGAATTAACATGTCCCTTTGGTCACATTATTTTCAGTCTTTTCTAGGGGTACCATCATTTTTGTCCAGGCCTGTTTCATGATTTTTTTTTTTTTTTTAATAATTTCGTTGAAGCATGGTTGAAAACGAATGTCTGACTTTCATTGGTTAACATTCATAGAATTTTTATTTATTATTACTTTTGTCAGATTACAGTTTTTTTCTGTGACCATTTTAAGTTTTTCTTTCATTGACCGAAGGGTACCAACAATTTTGTCCACGTGTGTATATACTTCCCAAGTTGACAATTATTCAGCAATATTTAATAAACTAGTGCTGCTCTTTTATACAGACAAAACAGCTTATTATCAAGCTAAATAAAAAGATCCTACCTGCTAACCTGTCTTCACAGTGAGCTACTCAGTCCATCACTACAGTCCCTACATTTTCTTTCTTTCTTTTTTAAAATAGCTTTGCAGATATTTGACAAAGTACAAAATAGAAAAAAAAAGGCAAAAGCTAAATTGTCTGTGACTTCTGTAGTGAAAACAAGCCCTGGATGAGATCGGCTCCCACGTTCCCATCTGAATTTTTTTTATCTATCAGTTTACTGTGTCGTTTTTATCTGCTGATTGATTTTGCAGTGGATTTATTACATACACATTCCTCATTCACTCTTATCCTTCATTTTCTTTCTTTCTGCTATTTTTCAGCCTTACCCATTTCTTCTATTTTACAATCTCTATCTTTCATTCTTCTTCTTTGCCCTCTCACTCCTTTCTTTCCTCTTTGATTTACTGACTCCTGTTTTTTATATATATATATATATATATATATACATACACACACACACACACACAACACACACACAGTATATATATATATATATAAAATCATCCTTATTTATCTTTCGGTCTTTCTCTCTCTCTGACTCTCCATCTCTCTCTTCTTCTGCCCCCCCCCCAATAAAACCCACCCCCGTTTGAAAGGCTCGGACTACGGCAGATTCGTGGGCCTGCTGTTTCTGCTCTGCTGCTCAAGCCTCACGCTCTCATGTGTAGAGAATGGGGCCTCAGTCCAGGCCAACACACACACACACCGAGGGATGGAGGACTTGTAAGGGGGTCCCTTTCTGTCTCCTTTTTTGCTCGTTGTCTCTTCCCTTTCCTGTTCTTTCATTCTTTATCCTCTCTTGCTCTCTGATCTATGGAGTTTGACTTTGAGACTCACAGCCAATAAGGGTGGATGTGTGTGTGTGTGTGTGTGTGTGTGTATAGTGTGTGAGAGAGTGTGAGAGAGTGTGAGATTTTGGGTGTTGACATGCATGAAGAAACAGACACTTGAGCTGTTTCCAATAAATTAATTTTTTAATGAACATTAAACCCATTTAAAATGATTTATTCTTACAAAAACTACTAAATATTACATTCCATATATTAAAATTTAACCTCATCTTTTTAGGCACTTAGATAAAATTTTCAGGCTCACCATCAAAGCGGATACACTCTTAAAACACTGTTGCTAAGCAACTAGGAAATATGGACTTGCAGCGTATATGCTAGCTAATGACTAAAGATAATAATTTAACTAGCTAAGACTTTTATACAGATGATGCAAATATACTCTGATTGTACAAGTGTCGAACATCATCGTTTACTTCAGACTGAGTGTAAATTGCAAAGGATAGACTCGCACTTAGGACAAATGAGTGTAGCTACAGTTTTAGCTAACTAGCATATACGCAAAGATAAATAAGATATAAATATAAGGAATATGAACATTTGCTTCAGATGTGTGTGAAGTGCTAAGAAAAAAACATCCATCTAGTATTAACTGCTAACAGAAATTCAGGATTATGTCACAACCTGCAAGCTAAACATTTTGATTAAGCAAGCTGAGTATTTTATACAGAATTCTGAAAACCACAATAACTGTGGAAATTAGTCAAAAGTGTTTTGGAATCAATATTTACCTCAGATATCTTTATAAAAAACTAAAAAAAAAATGCTGTGAATCCAGTTAGCATTAACCGCTAATTAAACTTCAACATTGCATTCTAAACTATGAACTATTGGAAAAGTTAACAGAAGCTTTAATTATTATTACTTCCGTTGAGGATAGCTGTCGAGTTATATCTGTTGCTGTAACATACGCTAACATGAGAGTTCTGCTAACAGACAGGAAATGAAAGATTTGCTTTTGAACTGGACGTAAAACAACGAAGTATGTATAACATAGATGTACAGTATGTAGCAGACAAATGTACTCCTTACTTTTAGCTTAATGCTAATGCAACAGGAAAAAACGTTATAGTGCTAGCAGAAGCAGAAATTAGCATTATTAGCACTAACAAAGTGACTGGCAGACTCGTAAAGATGAATTCAAAGTCAGGACTGCATATATTAGAGAAAAATACAGAACCGGGGAACTACTAATGTGGATAAGAGGATAAAAGCTAACATGCTAATGGGGTGTTTATTGATATTACTTATTTAAACAGACAGTTTATGGAAATTGTCTGGAATATAGGGTGCGTATGAACCCTGTAATCAGTTCATTGTCATATTTGTAACTAAAATATAGAGCGGAACCAAGAGAACACAGTGAAAGGGGTGTGTGTGTGTGTGTGTGTGTGTGTTGCCGTTCATGGTTATGGTTTTAGTGATGGCATATGAATAATTTAAATGGTTACAGCGCCTGATTTTTTTTTATTTTATTTGGTTGTCCTAGCATACAATTTAAATCGGACATCATCTGCGTGTGTGTGTGTGTGTGTGTGTGTGTGTGTGTGTGTGTGTGTGTGTGTGTGTGAGTATGGTGTTAAAATATCTGACAAACAAGCAAAGAGTTCTGGACAGCGGTGACTAATTTAATTTGGCCGCTGAAAGCCGAACACAGATGCACAGACACACAAATCCAGTTGTCCCGTGGCGGCTGTGTGGCGCGTGGCGGCTGCAGCTGCCACTGATAAAACACAAGACAATGTGATTAGTACACATTTTCATTTCGGAATCCGCACGCGCACCATGGAAACGAGGGTCTGTCTATTGTTATAGTTCAGACGCGGTTTGGTGTTCATCGTGATTCCATTTAAATATCGGTGTATGAACATGATCAAAGATGATCATAATCAGGATTTGTCAGATCTAACAATTTTGTGCTTATGGAACAGAATCAGTCCATTTATAGCTACGTATAATGTTATTGCTTATAAGTGCTACAAATTGCAGCTCCTTCACCTGTGTCAGAAAACGTAAAGTTAGAGCAGACTGACACGGGACTCCTTCCATACTTTCTCAGTACGCTTCCTTGTGTTAGCTGTTACTATACAAAAATGACACTAGAAAATGCTACAGGAAACTAATCAACACTTTCTGACCAATCAGAATCAAGCATTTGGCGGCCGTGGGATGGAAGTGTCATGTCATCTTTTTATGTCAGTTTTTAATTTCTTAGCCATTAAGCAACACATCTGAGGTAAATTTTGATGTTCTTAAGCATTCTGTTTTCATTTCTGACTCAGAAATTGTTTGTCAGCTTACACTCTGAATTTTCAATCTTACAATCTGGCTTTTTCCCCCCGTTTTCAGCTATCAAATTGGTGAACGTGTTGTCAGTCGAGGTTTTTGTTAGCTGACGTGTACCAAATACCCAAAATTAGGCTGCACTTCATTGTTGAAGCTCATTTAGTGGTCAGCCTTTTTTTTCCCTTTCATTCTTCTTTATCTCCCTCCCCTTTTCTTTTCATCCCCCTTGCTGTCTACCCTTGATGACCAAACTTTGTTGGGAGCTTTGGGGCGCTTGGGCCCGAGAGCTCCGGAGGCCACGCTGTGTGTGTTTGTGAAGAGAACATATGAAATTGTGATGCTGGGTTAAAGGTAAGACTTTTGTGCTTTTTTAAATTATCTGTATTTTTTTTAACCTTTGCTACATGTTTAAACAAATTGTACATAATGCAAGTTGCACCATGTTCACCGATTGTTAGCTAAAGGTTTTACATCCGCAACAAAGCTTTTTTCATTACCATGACAACGAACAGTATCAAAAAATTGTACAACGCTACCTAGAGTTGATTCCATGTAAGTTAGTCCAGCAACACTGTCTGCTGTTTACAAAAGTAATTAGTCAGCGATTGTCTGGTTTTTTTTTCCAACACTTTATTCAGAAACTCGTTAGATGTAAATATAACTTGTACGGCATAACTTGAAGTAAGGAAGCCTAGACTTACCACCTGCTAGCCATATGTCATCATCGACTGTGCTTTATCAGGAGGTAACTGGCTAACCTAAATAAAATAATAAAATTGTCTGTCTGCAGGTTCTAATTAGTATGCAGGTTTGTTTTTTTTTTTGTTTTTTCCTCAACAAATTGTGATCGTTTGTTTGCTTCAGGATTTGTTTACAACGTTACGTGATTCAGCACGTCAGAATGTTCTTGTTTTTTTAACAATATTTAAAAATTATATCATTTTAGCTATAATTCATTTGGAAATCACATTTTGTCTGTTATCGTCTACACTAGAAAGTCTACTGCCATCATTGTTTAGTCTAGATTCTAATTTGAATTCGTATTCCATTGTTTACATTTCATCCAAGTATCAGAATCGGTTTATCAATATGTAGGACAATTTTTTGCTCTTTTTCTCTCTGCTTGCAGCTTTTATTTAATATTACATGATTAATGGATGTAATTGTAATGGACCGTGCTGCAGAGTGAAGGTGTGTGTGTGTGTGAGAGGATGCGCTGGTTATAAGAGGTTGAGGGAGGACATGTCCACACTCCACACACTCACGGAGAAGAGCGTTTGTGTGTGTTTGTGTATACTTATGCTAATCTGAGGACTTGTGTGTGTGTTTGGGTGTGATTTTGATGTGTGTGTGTGTGGCAGGGATAGGCATCGGCCCTTATCTGGGCACAGCAGTGCCACTTCAGCTGAAACACCACACCCATTTCTCAACTCTGTGTGTTTGAACAGACCCCCCCCTCCTACACACACACACACACACACACACACACACACACACACACACACACACCAAAATCACTTAAGTGTGAGAGCTGTTTGTTCAGTATTCTGATTTCGACATTTCAACATATTGTTGTTGTTTTTTTTTACATTGATAAAAATTACGTTTTTTCCCAGGCACACGTTTATCAGAACTTTCTGTTCATGTTTCTCTGCATTTTAACATTTGTGAGTTTGTAAAATTTTGGCTAATATATTTTGGGTACTTTGGGTACCAGTGGGTAATAATTTTTTAAATCTAGATTAGTTGCTAAAAGGGAAAAGGGCTAGCGGTTAAGTTACACAGCCAAAGATACAACCTTTAAATAAAAATAAAGCAGCAGATCCTTTTATTTTGTTCATTTCGAGTTTATACGCTTCAACAATGTCCTTTTTTGTAATGCCAGAATTGAACTGTTCTTTAGATTTCAACTTAAAATTTGTTTTAAATTTCCTGTCACAGCGTTCAATAAAACTAAATCGCTAGCATGATATAATACATATATATTTACAGTGTTACTAAAATATTACCCGTGTCATTACTCTATAGTTAAACGTATGCACATCGTGTTATTGTCTAACTTCACTAACATTTACTTGTGAGATTTATGATGATCCATTAAGAAAATAAAATTGGATGTGTTGTGTGGATATTTTCCACATGACCTTTACCAGAGTGTTTTAAAAAAGCACCCAATTCTGGATTGCCTTTAACTCTCGCTACAAGCGTAAACGGACTAATCCCATTTTGAGACTCGGCGTGCACCCTCGTCTTCAGCGCCTGGCTTTTTGGGTGGGCTTTAGCATGGGACAGCAGGTAGCCTTAATCACGTTACGCACTATTTTGTGGCTTTACACGACGGGGTGGTGGATATGTGTGCGTGTGTGTTTGGGGGGTGGTGGTGGGGTCATTGATGGCAAGCTTCCATCCCAATTTCATACTAAACGGTCACACGCCAGGTTCGATTAGCCGAGGAAGCCATTCCGGCTCTGTCGCCGCAGTTCCAGGGAGATCTTGGGATTTAATCGGGAATTATTATTTTTCTTTTTTTTTTAATAAGTACAACCGGTTATATTTCTTTTCAAGTTTCTTTTCAAGTTTCCTTTTTGGGTTCAGCAGATAAGTTAGCATTTTAAAGTTATATATATATATATATATATATATATATATATATATATATATATATATATATATATATATATATATATATTTTTTTTTTTTTACAATAATATAGTTTGATGCAGTTTCAATAAGTTCCATTTTAATGTCCAGTTATGTGAAGCAATTTATTTGAATCTATAATCTATAATATATATTTTATATATATATTAGTTAAATTGTACACATTCTTAAAAACCGATATATATGTGCACACTTTATTGACTGTCATCGTATTTTTTTTCTTTTTAAAATGCCCACAAAAACCTCATGTGCAACATCTGGCTTTGTTTTTCACAGGTGCTCATTTGGTTTTCGGGCTAAACGTTTGTTCAGCATAGAATGTTTTTTGTTTTGTTTTTTTCCGTGTGTGGGTTTGTTTTCTAATAAAAAAAAAAAATCCCTCCCTCCCACACGCACCTTTTCTTCTAATGTGAATTCGTTTGCGAGAACTCATTATTTAAATGCGATAACGACCCTGTATTCAAATAAAGGAAGGAGAAGTGTTATTTTTTTTCCCTTTCAGGGGGAAATGAGAGTTTTGCCAATCGTTGGCCTGCCTGATGTGTCGTACGATGCCTGTTTTTGCCCCGATTGGAACCGTGGGTCCGTTTTTAATTAACTTCACAGAACATCATGCCATATTGGATGTTTCCGGCATTGACGTCACTGTTTGATGTTAAAAAAATTGATGTATTCTACCCTTGCTAGGAACATCCTATATGTGCTCTAATCCAAGTCGTGTTTACGAATTCAGCAGTAAAATTGCTCCCAAGATATCATTTAACATTAATATTTCCTGATTACGCTTTCTGAATATCATAAATAAACGGATATAGACAACAAGCAGATCTTTATTATTCCGTTTTCCAAGCAACATGGTTAGTAAATCAGTTCATTAATTTGTTATTAGCCGAGCGCTTCAAGCAGGACCGGATTTTCTATCGTCCCCTCGCACTGTCCCTCATCATTTACGCTCGACGAAGGAGGAAAAGAGGAAACCGGAAAAAAAAAAGAAAACAAGACGGGGCGAAACGTCAATTACAATTACCAATAAAATCCATTATAATCAAGCAGTCATTTAATATCAAATCAAATTATTGTCCCGGCGAAGGAAGAAAGAGGCACCCTCGTGAGACGTGATTAATTTTTTCCCCATCACAGGCAACTTTCTCTAACTGGCTTCCTCTCTTTTCTTTTTTTTTCCTTTTTTTTTCTTTTCTTTTTTTTTGTGCAAGGATGTCTTGGGGTGTGGATTTAGGAAGTAAGGCCTTTATTACAGTTTGCCCAAGGTGTGTGTGTGTGTGTGTGTGTGTGTGTGTGTGTGTGTGTGTGTGTGTGTGTGTAGAGGGGGTTGGGAATGATAAATATTAATATTATTTCAATAAGATTCGGGGGATGAAAGGGAGGTGTTTGGTGGTAATGTGGTGGCTTTCTGAATGGCAGCCCTGTTCAGTGGTCCGAGGGCAGGAAAGAAAAAAAACACACCCCGACCCCGACCAGTGGTGTTTCACGATTAGAATATGATTACTTTTTTAATACTTCTGGTTTAAAAGTCTTTAATCGTATATCTTTTTGCTGCACTTTGTCACTTCGGCACCACATACATAACACTTAACTCAGGTCTGTCCCGGTGGTCTTTTTTAACCCCTCAGAGGGTGTGTGTGTGTATGTGTGTGTGTTTCACAGCTAGTAATCTCTCAGGCTTTTTATCTCCCTCTGGGACCTTCCAGAAAACGGCACCTCGCTATTATTAGGGCCTCTTTTTTACATATTCGGGGGAACTTTACCCGTTTGTGTGTGTGTGTGTGTGTGTGTGTGTGCACGGGGTGGGGTGGGGGTGTCGGGTATAAGCAACCATGTTTTTATATCTTAGCAGAGACATAATCTCCCCATAAAGTCAAATTCATCAGATCTGCTGATCCTTATGAGGAAACTTGGCTGGTCTCCAAAAGCCAGCATTTTATCATACAAAACTGACACTTTTGATGTTTTTGGCTCCGGAGCTTAATATAAGGTTTAGATCCAAGTGTAATTGTCAAAACTAAGGCCCTTATAACTGTTGCAAGAAGTTAGACAAATTTGACAAAAAGAGTGAGTGTGTGTTTGTGTGTGGCAGTGAAAAAGGTCCTCACAAGGATAGTAAGACAAACTCATGTGTGAGGAAAGACCTAGTTTTTTCCCTCCCTGTTTTGCACACTGTTAAACTGAACTCTGCGCCTCGAAAAACAACTTTTACTTGTTGTAAGAGGGTAATGAAGCGTAGAGAGAAGGGGAACAGATACATGATACAGATACTCTATGAAGACGAGAAAACATAAAACAAACGTATCATTTTTGACAAACCTCCAAAAGACCTGAATTGGTGGTGAAGGTGTGTCATCCAAAATGTACATTAGAGTTCAGTTACAGAATAAAATCTTTCATTGCTCATCATTGCTTCTTCTGGAACTTTCTTCATCTCAGTGATTTTTGTTATGAGATTGTGGAGCATAAAAAGTCAACACACGGATCTTTTTTTTACGTCAGTATAATTGCTTAAACATTTAGAACACAGTTTATAACCAGTGCTTTTTTTTGTAATTCTTATTCACAGGTATATATTTATTTTCCACTAAAATTGAAGCAGTTTAATCAGGACCTTCTAAATATAGTCAGCTTGGACCTAAAGTGTTGTGTGGAAATTTACAGAATAAAAAGCTATACTGATCCAATAAATCGACTAATTATAAAATCCACAAATTTTTAATTGTTTTAGACACCTTACTATGCAATTCTAACATAATTATCATGCTACAATATAATTAGTTGAGATGCATTTTTCATGCTTTTACGTAACTTGACTGCCTTTTTGATAGCATGCCTTCAAATTTAGCCAAACCAAAGTTGTATGTGTCTGATGTACACATTTTTTGCCATCTCTTCTAAATTTTGACATATTTTTGGATCACTTTACCCAAAGTTCTTTGATTATGGTTTAAATTAGCTAAATTCATCACCTACTACGGTTGTTGATTGTTTTCGTTAAAAGCTAAAATATTTATTAGAATATTCTTTGTTGATGGATTAAATTATTTAAAAGATTTTTTTCCCAAATATTCTAGAAAAAGGCCTAATATTCTTAATGTTTTTTAGCTGGACTTTCACCTAAAATTATTTGTTGCTTTAAATTAGCTGAAGGTTTTGCCAGAATTATTATTGTTTTTTTGTAATGGTGTAAATTAATTAAAGGTTTTGCCTGATATGCTTGATTGATTTTAAATTAGCTAAAATTAACATCTCACACCTTCTAAAAATAGAAGCTGTAAAAGTAAACCTAGTAGTGATTTTCCTGACCAAATATTCTCAGAACATTTTAAACTAGAACGTATTAACATGATAAGAGCTAATGTTGGTTCACATTTAGCATTTTAACAAGAGTTTAACTGCCTAGATTTTTGTTTTTTTACTCTCACACTCTTGCTATATTTTTCTTATTAGCTGTAGGTTATAGACAAATGGTCTATGTTATGAGTAATTGTTATATTTCAATCTTAACCGGCAAGCATTTCTATAATTTGTCACCTAAATTAAAAAGCTTTAGTTTTAACTAAAGTTATAACAAGTATGAACAGAAGCACCATAGACTAAAGTATTAGACATGCAGAAGTCTTGACATATTGTTAATATATCCACTTTTGTTTTGTTTGATTTTTATTTATTTAATTGGTTAGTCTTGTGTTGACCTGTGAAGAAAACATAGCATCAACACGATGCGTCTTCCTGCTGAAAGTCTTTGTGATACTGAAATCTGAATTGAATAATTTTTTTTTTATTTTTGTGTTACTGGGCTACTTTTTTCTTTTTTTTCTTTCTAAAAAGCTGTTTCACAGTTTGAATGCACGCTCGTTTTTTTTTGTTAAGGTAATTTGGTAATAATTTGAAATAATATTTCAGTTTACAAAGTAAAAGTATTCTAGCTGAGAGGTTTTGACCATCAGAGAGCCAGTGTTGGGTTTTCATGTAAACCTCCTATCCCTGACTGAGGGATAGCTTTTTCCCTCAGGCCATCAGACTAATTAACAGCCATAACTAACATAGCATACAGCATACTCCACAATATGGTATGCTACACACTGCTCAAACTTCAACAGTTCAACACTGGACTACACATACACACACACACACACACACACACACACAGCATTCATACTGCATCTATACACACTGGACTATACACACACACTGCATTTATTTTAGTATAACAATCTATATGACTATAAGCTATCGGTACCACAGGACATTTCTGTATCTGTACAGTCTGTTGCACCATAACTTGTTATATATATATATATATACGTATATATATGTATATATTTCATACTGTATATAATGTGTAGTGCATTGTAAATATGTCTAGTAGTACACTGTGTGTACTGACTATGTATGAGCACATTGCATCTTTTCCACATTTTCCGCATTTGCACATTTCAACTGGTACTAAGCATTTCGCACATTTTTTTTAACCTGTTTGTAAATTGTTCTAATTTCTGTTTCTTAACAACTGTATGTAAATGGTTCTGCAATTTCTGGGGCTCGCTCCCAAGAATTTCACTCACCAAGACACATGCGCTGTGGTGATGTGACAATAAAGGTGACTTGACTTGACTTGATGACTAAGCGTGTGCTTAGATGAAACGCTGCCCCTTGTAGATCTTTCTGGATAATATATTATGACACGTTACCGTATACATAAGTGGATTGTCACTAATACTAAATTGTTCCTATACGTCCTTTTCATTCAGGTTAATCCCATAATTACCTTCCCCAGGACTCTCTTTTGGATGATAAATCATATATGGAAGTGTATTATGTATTCTCAGCTTCTCAGTGTATTATGTATTCTCACTCTCAGTGTTATTTAAGGTTTTTTTGTTGGTACTGGATGTCAGTGAAATATAGTTTTTGGCTTTAAAAAGCAATGTGATTTTTAAATGGATTTAAATGTATGACAGGAGCTTTAAAAGCTCGCGTTTGTATATTACACCTGCCGAAATAGCGTCGGTGTATCTGTCATGAATCCGCTTTTCTCATATCGTGGTTTCTTTTCCCAGCATTTTCCAGTCAGTGCTGGCTCTCCGGCTTATCTTTAAAGTCTGCCGCGTTATCGTACGGCGTGCCGGAGTTCACAAAACGGTGCTATTATATGATGTGAACTTGGTTGGATTCAGTTTCTTTTACAGAGGAAAATAACATCAACATTTTGAGTCTGACTCGAGCGTTTTTTTGCATGCAGGCACAGTTTGTCGTTCTTATTGGGCTTTTTAACACAAAAATACAGGGCCTACATTTGACAAATGGGCCTACATTTGACATCCATCCTGGTGTACGTTTGTGTCTTTTCTCAGTCGCCGTGATCAATAGTAATTGGGTCTGCAGCAGCTTAGAAGCTCACCGGACCAGCCGAAGGAGAAAATGGAGGATGTTCACGAGGTGCAGAGCGTGACTGCTTTCCTCGCTCTTCCTCTGCAAATCTCAACGTATTTATTCAGCATTACCTTCCACCAAAAATTCTTCTTCCCTCTCTCCTCCTTTTTATTTATTTTATTTTCTCTCCCTGTCGCTGTCATGCACCAAGAGCTGGAGTGGGTGGAAGGGAAAAAAGTAATCCATTGGGAGCTGAACCGCAGGTATTCTTCACCATATTAAACCTTATTTTTGTCCTAATGAACGCGCATTTAAGGTGCGTTAATGAAATCTCGCTCTTAGAAACGCGTCTATTCAGTTTGCGGGTAATGGGATTTCATAAAGTGTTAAGAAGAAGAGGTTGCTTGAGGAGCTATGCAAGTGCCCTTGATCTCATGCAAAACTGTTAGACAAATACACAACTAAAGAAAAGGCCCCAGGAAAGTGGACTCGTGTTTAGTGACATATTTTGAAGATGACCGTTCCAAATGAGATGAAGATGAATATTGCGGTATTAGATGCTAGTAGTGATGTTTTTTTTTCAGGTTCATTTGGCCAGATGTGAACACTGTAACCTAAACTGGTCTCATTTCACTGGAAACATAATTTTAAATCGTGAATTTCCAAATGCAGAAAGTGTTCTATGTATGTTTGAGTTCCTGGTTGCTGCAGAAAATCTGATGTATTCCTGATATCAGGGCCATAAAAATGGCAGATTCAGTTCACAAAACAGATTTTTCCAAAGGATTTATTTGTATTAATATTTAATGCTGTGTTTATTATTTAGTACCAGCTCCATGTTCTTTTTGCTCGGTTGATTTTTCATGAATTCTTCACACACTTGCAAGATGTTTATTTACATTTTCTATCACTGTATTTGTTGACTGACGAATGAATGTCTTTTGTGGGCATTTTGGGGATTTTTATCCTCGCTTCTTACTTGCACTTAAAAAAACATGTTTGATAATCAGCAAACAAACAGTGAAGTCTCAGTCCCAGTGAATGAGGTGTGGCCTCGATTCTTCTGTCCCAGTGAATGAGGTGTGGCCTCGATTCTTCGGTCCCAGTGAATGAGGTGTGGCCTCGGTGTCTCGGTCCCAGTGAATGAGGTGTGGCCTCGATTCTTCGGTCCCAGTGAATGAGGTGTGGCCTCGATTCTTTGGTCCCAGTGAATGAGGTGTGGCCTCGATTCTTCGGTCCCAGTGAATGAGGTGTGGCCTCGGTGTCTCGGTCCCAGTGAATGAGGTGTGGCCTCGATTCTTCGGTCACAGTGAATGAGGTGTGGCCTCGATTCTTCGGTCCCAGTGAATGAGGTGTGGCCTCGGTGTCTCGGTCCCAGTGAATGAGGTGTGGCCTCGGTGTCTCGGTCCCAGTGAATGAGGTGTGGCCTCGGGGTCTCGGTCCCAGTGAATGAGGTGTGGCCTCGGGGTCTCGGTCCCAGTGAATGAGGTGTGGCCTCGGGGTCTCGGTCCCAGTGAATGAGGTGTGGCCTCGGGGTCTCGGTCACAGTGAATGAGGTGTGGCCTCGGCGTCTCGGTCACAGTGAATGAGGTGTGGCCTCTGTATCTCGGTCCCAGTGAATGAGGCGTGGCCTCGGTGTCTCGGTCCCAGTGAATGAGGCGTGGCCTCAAGGCCCCGCATCAAGAGCCACCTTGTAAAAACCTTGCATCTGATTTGGAGTCGTATCAAACTGATTAACTCAGGACATAAAGTTAGTCTACAAACAAACACAACTTAAAGCTGAGTACAGGGAGAAAATAAAAGCATGAGATTCCCTGAAGAAAAGAGAAAGGCAGAGAAGGTAATACAGGCTCTTGTTTCTACCCCAGCTCACATTCGCATCTACCCCAATTCCTGAATCTGACAGGAGTAACCTGTTCGAATTTCAAAACAGCTAGAAAGAATCGAATCGTTTCCGTAAACGTGTCTAGTAAATTTTCGTGTCATAACAACCATCCAGTCTTGTATCGAGGGTTATGGGGTCACAACACATCATCATCATATAAATTGGATACACTAAAATATTATGTTTTATCTGTGAGCGAACAAAATTATCGGGAAATACAACTGCAAGCAGCAAGATCATAGGGGTCCAAGCACTTCTTTGCAAGTAGTCACAAGCAGGTTAAATATAAAGCAAGAAAGTAACTAGCTAGATGGAAATACAACTTATAAAAGATATACATGTTTCTCTGATTCATATTTATGTCTATGGATGCGTTGAACCTTGAAAGGAAGAGTTTGGCGAATGAATCAGAGGATGCCCCCTCACCCAACCCCAACCCCATGCCGGTTTTGTCTTTTTGGGTCTCTGGGGGATTAACCCTTTTGTCTTTGCTTATTAAGAAAGAGAGATACAGTTCCTTAATAATTCAAGCTTCATATTTGCTGATCTAATGTGTGTGTGTGTGTGTGCGTGCAGTTTTCCCCCCCCTCCCACCTGTTTCATATGCATCCCATAATAATAGGTTCTGAGAGCGAGCCCTGCCGACGGCGGCTACATTAGCGAGAGGGGAAAAAAGGACAAATTAAAATCTTAAAGCGCTATTATTTAATTACCCCAATGGCTGTGGATTTGGGGGGTGCATGTGTGTGTGTCGACGAGGGCAATAGAGAGGGCAGGATTATTCTGGTTTTTCAATTTGCAGAACCCCCGGCTGCCCCCCTGCCTTAAACACACACACACACACGCTTGCTTGCTTCACCCCCTCCCTGACTCAACCGCTGGAAGATAAAATGGCATTATGGTAAATTCCACTTAATGACAAATTTTTAATTTGGTGAACACGACCTTCACCCCCCATGTGTGTATGTGTGTTGGTGTGTGTGTTTGTGAGGGAATATGAATGAAGACTAATTACAGTGCGGATGGGTTCACGAGAAAGAAAGGCGCTCTTGCTTTTCTCCAGCCGCCCCGATAAGGGAAAGGAAACGTAGCAGATTAACGCCGCTGTTTATCTCCCGCTGTATAATAACAATAATAACAATCATGAAAATTCGATCTGCCCCTCAGCCCCGATAGGAGAACGCTCCCACTGGAGAATTTTCATCAAAATGAAATTGAAGTCGCAACCCAGCGGTTTTTATTAAAACAGTTCAGGTTCTTTCTCTCGCTACGGCTCTGAGAGAGCGATATGTGGCCCGAGTCTTCACTGTATTCTCAGATATTTTGCTTTTTTTTTGTGGTTGTAAATTAATTTGCATTGAAAAAATATTTACAGTGTGATCATCAATAATTCACTCTGAGCTAAGAGATCATCTTAAACTTAAATGTTCCTTGTGTTGTTATAGTAGAACTAAAC
>NC_062524.1:16514554-16539554 GCF_022655615.1 Tachysurus fulvidraco | reverse complement strand
TTGAACATGACACAGAAAAATGATCGCAGTCTCACGCTGTGTCTCATGGTCAGCTGTGACCTGTGGTGCATTCTGGGTATTTTACACGATATTGTGGACTCTGACCTGCTGCAGCATATCGTGTGTAAAGACTCGTTAACATCTGAGATTGTTTGTTTATTGATGGGTTGCAATGTTTCTTGACTTCTCACACACTTTTAGAACGCTAACAGTATCATACAGGTATGCAAATAAGTGTGTGTGTGTGTACAGTGCAGCTGTGTATCAGGGTGCTAACTGTCTCTCTCTAGAGTCTCAAGAGATTTATATAAATATGGACAAATCAGGGGAGTTGGCCTTCCTGAAAACACACACACACACACACACAGTCTAATCACAAGCTGTACAGTACTGATCACGTGTTTCCTTTTCTGTCTTTTTATTTCCGTAGAGTTTGACAATGTCAGAGGTGATGAGAAGAACTGGGCCGTCTCAGACAAAGACAAGGAGGTACAAGCTCACGTTCACTTATGCTCGTGCACACACACACACACACACGTGTCATAAATGTGCTAACCTCTATGAAAACACCTGTAAAGAATGTAGTAATATCTATCTGAAACAAGATAAAACATTGGTGTGTGTGTGTGTGTGCGCGCACGTGCAGGCTCAGATTTACAACAAAGGCGTTGGCTCGAGGCGTGTCTCTAATCGCTACTACACCGAGAAGACGGTCACCTGCCATAACTGCAACAAGCTTGGCCACCTCTCCAAAAGTTGCCCCACTCCCAAGGTACTACATTTCCCACAGTACCACACTGACTAAAAAAATCTTTCCTAATTATTATTATGTTTGAAAAAAATATATATTGAGGTTAAAGCTATTTATATTTTTACCAATACACAAATGCAACAAATCTGACAAATAACATAATATAGTTAGAAAAAGAGCAGACGAAAAATAAATACATTTAAACAAACAAACAAACAATAAATCCTCTAATTTCGTGTCACAGAGAGGGGATTTTTCCCCCTTATTTTTCTTAATCGCTTTGTCTTTATCAAGTAATAAATAGCCGCGTTGATTTAAAATAGAATTTCGATCCAGACTATTTTTAAAAAGTGTAGAGAGAATTTTGTCCTCCATATAAACAAAGTGTCTTCTGATGATATGACGTGATGTTTGTTTGTGTCTTGTTTGTTTTCATATGTTTTCAAGTGTGCAAAAATTAAAGTGATAAAATGGTGTTAAAAATAGGCGCGAGTTTTAAACCTGGCATACGGGGACCTGGTGACTGATGTGACTGTGGAGGGTTTAATCATGCAGTCCAGCCTACACATAATGAAGTAAAATCCTTATTTATTACTCTGTGTGTGTGTGTGTGTGTGTGTGTGTGTGTGTGTGTGTGTGTGTGTGTGTGTGTGTGTGTGTAGAAGGCACCGTGTTGTTTGCTGTGTGGTTTTCAGGGCCATTTTTTGAAGACCTGCCCGAACCGTCACTGCTCGAACTGCGCTCTTCCAGGTCACACGTACGATGACTGTCTGGAAAGAGCGTACTGGCACAAACGCTGCCATCGTTGTGCCATGACAGGTCACTTTGCTGACGTGAGTAACACACACACACACACGCGCGCGTTATAGGATTAGATGTGACAACCGAGACAAAGGGTTATGTGCTATGTGTTCGATCCAGATTGTGATAGTCAGTTGCTTGGATGTGTGTGTCTCTCTGTGTGTGTGTGTGTGTGTGTCTGTGTGTCCTTCCCTTGGGTTTTTCCTTTCCTCATTAAGTGAGACGCTTCACAGGCCGTGAGTGTAACTCGTGTACACACACACACACACAAGTCTCCTCGTCACCTCCTGACAACAAGCCCACTGAGAGAGACTTTAGGTAGAAGAAAGATGAGTTAATGAGGGAGATTAAAGGAAGAACAAGAGTGTGATAAAGTAAACTTGTTTATAAGTTCGCCGTGCAGTCACCTGTACAGCCGTAAGGACACGGCGAGACGAAATAGACAACACAGCGATAAAAAGACGCCAGTTGCATTGTTTGAACTCCACAGACCTGAATCAGCTGAATGAACTGACATTGACTCGTTAAATCATTAAATCACTGATTGACTTTGTTGCCATTCTTCTCCCTGACTCTCTTTTATAATGCCAACAGCGTTCACTTTCACTGGGAAAGAAAGACGAATCGTGTACTTTGAATCATGTACCATGAATTGGGACCAGATCTGAATCAGAAAGTCTACATTCATCGCTCAACTCTCGGCTGATGAAATCTTGATTCCAATCGATCGGATGGTGTTGATTCATTTTAACAGCAGCTCTGAGACATAATAATAACAATAATAATAATAATAATAATAATAATAATAATAATAATAATTGATTTTAAAATGTGCTGTTGTTTAAAAGATAATTGATGAGTGAATTGTTCTCTAAGGAAATGTTTATTTCAGATTTATGGAAGGAGTCTCCAGTGTCAGTATTTTACTCATGCCTCTTTTCCACCGGAAAGAACCGGGTGCTGGTTCAGAGCTAGCACTAGTGCTGGTTCAAAGTTGGTTCCACTGGCGAACCTTCTAAGAACCGGTTTGCCTTTCCACCGGCTAGAGAGCCATCATAGCGCCGAGTGTGACGTCACTGTATACGTGTCCGTGTCCCAGCAACGTTAGCGCAGCAGCGGCAAACACAAACACAACAACAAAGGCGGATGTTGCTTTACTGTTAATGCTCATGGCTTTGTGAACCTACATTGGCATCCAAACACGCCGAAGAAAACTTTTTCGTGCAGCTCCATGTAAACTGTATAAACGGAGGTTGTAATCGATAAAGTACATAACGTTATTTTATCGTTAACACAGAACAAAATTTAGCCTTAGCATGTAGCTACCTACTATCATGTGTGCTGATAATATATCATATCGCGGTAACGTAAAAGTGTATTAAACATTAGTATACTTAAGGTACATTATCAAATGCGCTAACAGTAGCCCTGCCCACAGCTCCCGCCCCAAGCGGTTCTTAAGTCTAGACCAGCAACGTTTTGGTGCTACTTAAGAACCACTTTTCCTGGTTCGGAGCCGGTGCTTTGGCGGTCGAAACAGTAAGAACTGGTTCTAAATTAGGCTCCGAACCAGCACTCGAACTGCCTCGGTGGAAAAGGGGCATTAGTTAGTCTTCAGGACAGACGTAGATTATTGGTAACGTGACAAGCTGCAAATCTTAATAAACTCTTTTTAACTTGAAACAAGAAAAGACAGGCTGGTGAGGGAAGGAATGTTTATAGCTGCTGTACGGTAAAGTGATAACATGTAGCTTTAAATAGATAAAAATTGTTTGGGATAGTAATTATGTGAGGAAAAATAAATGTGATGTAAGAGGAATTAAACCCTTAATTAAACCTGGTCATTTACATATGAGCTCGAGTTTATGATGTCACAAAATGTCACGCTTAACAATTTGAGCCTATTACAGTCCAGTATGCAAATTACAAAAGCAATTGGAAAACTTGGTGTTTCTAGACTTTCAGTCAATTTGGGGTTCAGACACGTGGCTTCTGTAACCGTTATAGCTAGTTGGTAGCTAGTCCTCAGAGTAGCTAGTGGGAGGGAAATAACTGTGTTCCAGTCGTCATTGGGACGTAATAAACTGCCAGTGAGACTTATTTAGAGACATTTCAGTGTTTTAAATGTGCAGTGTCTTCCCATGGGCTCAGTTTGTTTTAAATCTGTTTTAAACTGCATTTCAGATCACATTTACTTTGATTTGTTTTATTTTCTTCTATAAACTGCTGTTGAAAGTTTTCATTCTCTCTCTGTCTCTCTCTCTCTCTGATCTTTCTGTCTTTTTCCCCTCTCTGTCTCTCTCTTATTTCTCTCTGTCTCTCTCTCTCTCTACCTACACATAGGCCTGTCCAGACGTCTGGAGGCAGTACCACCTCACGGTAAGTAATGCCACACACATACACATACACAGTAGGGCAGCAGACCTCTTCAGACTCTCTCACTGCACTATTAAATTATTACTTATAGCTATTTGTTGCATTTATGGGGACATGTGGTCCTCAAAAAGGACTGAAAAAAGGACTGCTCCCCCCAACTCTCTCTCTCACACACACACACACACACACACACACACACACACACACACACACACACACACACACACACACAAATATCTATAAATGCAAAGATTTATGGGGACCAGGTAAATGTCCCCACTATTTCCCAACACACACACATTTATGGGGACCAGGTGCCCACAGTGTCAAAACTCTCATTGTGTGTGCGTGCACGTGTGCGTGTGCATGCGTGTGTGTGTAGTTGTTGAGTAAAGTGGGTAATTGGCAAACTCAGGAAGCGTTTGCTCCCCAAAGATTCACAGGGCTGAAAAGGCATGTGACAGTCACACACACACTGCCAAACGTCAAGGGGCAAGCTGGAACATCTGTGAGTGCGCGCACACACACACACACACACACACACACACCAAGTGTTGGAATATAGACCTCAGTGTAAGAGAAAAGAGCAGGTTGTTTGTCAATTAAAATACGTGATAAAGCATGAAATGGGCTGCCAGGACCGCACAGCACTGAGCAGTCATTCGACCCATCACACACACACACACACACACACACACACACACACACACACACACACACACACACACACACACACACACGGTCTAATTAGGTAGCTTGTCTAATGAAAAGGCCATACGGTTAGCACTAGTGCACACAGAGACAAAGCACAAGGTGATGGAGATTCAAACAATTGACTTTTTATTGTAACGGAAAAAAAATCTCATTTTATTCAGTTTTAGTAGAAACTTATTCTGTAGCAGTAGGATAAGTAAAGTGAAACAGATTTAACAGTTTAAAAACTGTTTTCTTTCTTGTTTTTAAACATAACAGTTTTAAAACTGATTTAAATTTTTAGATTGCAATATTTTTTTTTCTGACTTCATTTACAAAACATTTGTTTGTCCTCTTATTAAATTCACAATTTTCAAATCGATTACAACTAACAGAAGTTGAAAGCAGTTTATTTCTACATTATTATTTTTTTTTTATTATTTTATTTATTTATTTATTTATTTAAGATTTTTGTTATTTCATAATTTATTTTATTTTTTCCACTATAACTGATCAAACGTATATTTTTTTATTACTTAAAGCTTAACCTTCAGGTGTCCTGCTAATTCTTGACTCATTGTGTGTGTGTGTGCGTGCATGCGTGTGTTTACGATTCCACTTGCCTCTCGGCTGTAATGATATATAATAGTCTCAGAGTCACTTTATAATAGAGTGTAATAGTGGATGATGGTTTCATATGGACCTGTTCGGTTCTGCTGGGCTGCACCCATCTGCTGGTATCCTCTGGGTCCTGCCCTGCGTGTGTGTGTGTTTGTGTTTATAAATGCAGTTAAATGGACCAACCCACAACATACGGCGTTTAAGGCCTTTAAACTATCTGAGACTTGAGGGCTCAGAGTTAAATACAGTGCAGGTACGTGTTTGTGTGTGTGTGTGTGTGTGTGTGTGTGTGTGTGTGTGTGTGTGTGTGTGTGTGTGTGTGTGTGAGAGAGAGAGAGAGACACTTTGGGGAGCTGTGGCCTGTCGCCCTGCGCTCGGCCCATTCAGGTGTGAAAAGGCATTCTGTCAGAGCAGTCCTTGCTACTGGGTCTATTTACTGTGTGTGTGTGTGTGTGTGTGTGTGTGTGTGTGTGTGTGTGTGTGTGTGTGTGTGTGTGTGTGTGGTCTGCACCTGTGTTTGCCAACAAACAACCTCCAAACTCGACTGGCTCTGCCACAGACACCCAGAAGTAAGAAAGAGTGATAGAGGGATGTTTAATATGAGAGACCTGCTGAGATCACAGCGATTATTTTATCACATAACATCAAAGTGTTTTAATAAAAATATACAGAGACGAGGTTCTGATTAACACACAGTCGTGTGTACAGTCGTCGGAAACAGTCTTTTTGACATGAACGCAAAAAAATATATTAAATAAATAAATAAAAATTTAGAAATTCACTCTGGATTATTATTATTATTTTAAAAGATTAAGATTGGTTTAAATTTTGGATTCCTATCATTTTTGTTTTTCACTTTATTTACAAACATTCTGCATAAAAAAGACACAATTTTGTTTTTGTTTGTTTGTTTGTTAGTTAGTTAGTTAGTTATATTATATCATATTATTAAATGAATAGTTTTTTTCCCCAAAATTAGAAGTCACCGGACACGGCGTCTGATCTCATGAGCGTCATCGAAAAATTGTAAAAAAAATGTAAATAAATCGTATGAAAGAGCTGTGACATAAAATATGCAAATTATAAAAATGCATTGTTTTTTTTTTATGTGTCCAGATGAAATAATTTTGGGAAATTTCAGGAAATGGAACGTTTTGTTTGAACCCTTTAATGTTTTTTTAAATTTTATTTTATTATTTTTATTTTATTTTGTTTCTTTTAACAAATATAACAACATTTCATATGAATGGCACATCACATATTTTAAGTTTTAAAGATTTTAAAAGTATAAAGAGTGTCTGTGCTTTTGGGAAAATGTTAACAATAGAAAAAAATTTTGTACTTTTGTTTATAAACAAAAATACCATTCAGCTCTAAATTGTTCAACCACTAAAAAGAGCCGTTTTTGCAGACGCTCTGCATGAAAGTGTTAATAATTAGCTTTAAAAATAAAAAAGAAAGAAAAGAAAGATAAAACAGTGTCGAAAGAAATGGAACAAAAGGAGGGAACAGACGGCAGGTTACCGGGTGAAGGACGCTGAGGTAAAGACAGGACGAGGAGACACTGGGAGAAAGTGTCTGTGTGGAGAAGTGTTAATCAGACAGCGCCATCTGTCGCCCTAAAAGGGGAACTACATCACTGCACTCTGCTCTGTTGGATGGGGGGAGCGGTGATGGAGATTCGTAAAAATTATTAGACTGTGCGCTAAAAAAAAAGCCTTCAAATCATGTACATTTTTTACCGTATTGATTTATTCATATGTAGTGAGCAGAAAAACACTGAGATTTCTTTTTCTTTAATGAATGGCTCTGAATCGAAATCAAATCAAAATCACTCATCAAGAATCTTGGAGTTAACAATTGAATTGATGTGTAATCGTGTGGAAGCCCGATGTGTGTGTGGGTTGGGGGGGTGGGTGGTGGTGGTGTCATGGTCTTATATCTTCTTGTGAACCAAACTAGAGGTCTTCTCGTAACCCGGAAGTTTTGACCTTGTGGGGACATTTGACTGGTCCCCTGAATGTCACTGGAAGGTCCTTACAAGGATAGTAAGACATTTACAGCATTTAGCAGACAATCTTATTCAGTGACTTACATTGTCTTATTTCAGTTTATACACCTGAGCAATTGAGGGTTAAGGGCCTTGCTCAGGGGCCCTGCAGTGGCAACTTGGTGGACCTGGGATTCGAACCAATGACCTTCCAATCAGTAGTCGAACACCTTAACCACTGAGCTACCACAAGACAATTGTGTGTGTGTGTATCGATTGTTGGCCAAGGGCGAGCGTCTCAGCAGGATGTCTTGTCAGAGCACTGAGCACCACTCGTAGATAAAGCTGTTCAGTCTGTTCTCTCTCTCTCACTCATTCTCACTCTGTCTCCGCCTACCCCTTCTGATTGGTTGATTATTTTTTTCTAACAGCAGCTCTCACGCTATCAGCTGAAACTCTCAGGTTTATGTTTACGCTCAGGTTCTTATGTTCTCGTTTCTATAGTAACAGCAGCTCACACCTAACCAGACGTCCATCATATATAAACGTGTCCCGTGCTGCAGCGGCTTGGTTTTTACAGAAAGGTGAAGCGGTGGTGACTCTGCGGCGGCGTTAGAGCGCCTCCTGGAGGAAGTGATGTCAACATTCCTCTAAACACCATTTGAGATTCCACATCGCACCCGAATTAATCCTTTGACATTCACCCATGCGTGGCCACCATTAAGAGTGTGTGTGTGTCATTGTGTGGCACGTGGAGGCACCCAGTGTGTTTACATGCAAATGATGTTTGTAATTAAGTTTAGCTCGCTAATTGTAGCAGACTGGAATTCTGAACACTTCCTCTGTGTGCTTAATACCTGCAGATCAACTCTGTACTGATTACACACTCCTTCATCTCTCTGTCTCTCATCCCTCTCTCTCCATCACTCTCTCACGCTCTCTCTCGCTCCCTCGTCCCTTTCTCTCTTTCTATGACGCTCTTATATTCTTCTCTCTCACTCTCTCAATGGTGGAATTTCTCAACCTGGCAACTTTCTAAACACACACACACACACACACACATACACAGCATCTTTTGGTAACATGCAAAAATTCTCCCTGTGACCTCCCACTAATCCACCGACCACACAAGGACTGTTTATTTTGGGCATGTGTGTATGTGTTTCTCTCCGTGTGTGTGTGTGTGTGTGTGTGTATACATACTGTATTTGTTCATTTTTGCAACCTTTCTGTCAGTTGTTAAGATGTGAACACGGTTGCTATGCAACAGTGAAACAGTGACACAGAGCATTAGTTAGCTAGTGACAGAGAATCCAGCTAGCTAAGAGATTATAAGTGTGTGTGTGTGTGTGTGTGTGTGTGTGTGTGTGTGTGTGTGTGTGTGTGTGTGTTACACAGCCGGTATCTGTAGTAAAAGGGCGTTAAACGATTCACTGCTTTTCGTTCCTGTCACAATGTATTAATTTTATCATATCGCTCACTGTTATGTGCATTTATGAGTCTCATCACTGCATACAAATGGGCTTTTTTTGTGTGTGTGTGTGTGTGTGTGTGTGTGTGTGTGTGTGTCCTGTGACCCGCTGACTCTCGGCCGCCGAGCACAAGCATATCAGAGACCACCCTCTGGCCTGCTAATCCGTTTAGATCGGACCGATAGAGGCACACAAAAGCGAAGTAATTAATAGGGCTACAGAGCTTTATGCATGGAGCACCGGACGTGTGTATGTGTGTGTGGGAGGGTGGGGGCTTTTTGTTCCCTCGCTCTCTTCTTCCACCTTTGAGGCCAAGCGCAGTAACAGGAGCTCAAGGTCAAGGGAAGGGGGAGGAGTGTGTGTGTGTGTGTGTGTGTGTGTGTGTTCGTCCTACAGGCCAATTTGCATGAGAGATGAACGAGAAAGTGGAGGTGTTACAGAAACCGAGCAGGAAAGTGGAAGGAACTGAAATCGTGTCCATGAAAAGCGTCTCAGCGTCTCTCAAGGACATAAATGCGAGAATATCTTTAAAAAAAGAAAATACAAAAACACACGATTTGTGAAAATGAGAGATAAAATTAAGAAACTTCGGTCCTTTAACGCACACAGCTCTTTAAAACTGGCGTTCGTGTTTTAGCTTAGCAAGTGTAGCTGTTAGATACCGAAAGCTGAAAATAAATCGTATTCTGTAGTCTGTATAAAAACTAGCCTTTATTTTTTTGTTTAGTGATTTATTTAAAGGTGCTGTTTGTAATGTTATTTGAATAAAGAAACAGTATTTTTACAAAAAAGTTACAAACGGCTTCTTTAATGGTCACTGATTCGTGAGCAAGAACATGAACCGTCTTTGGTGATGAAAGTATGAAAATTACTGTAAGTTCTAGAATAGCAGGGCCACCGTAATAACCCTACATTCTTAAATTTTCCTTCTCTCTCCCTCTCCCTAACACTGTCACTCACCCGAGAACACAGAAGGTTCTGGAGCTTCCTGGAGCTGGGGGTGAGCCCTGGTCTCTGACACGTCGTGGCTTAGAGATGCTGATGCTGGCTCAGGGGCCGAGGTGATAACGACCAGCTTCGAAACTCATCCCTCCGTCTCTCCTCTCTGTTGTAGAAGAGAAAAGAAGAGAGCGAGAGAATGCAGGGGACGAGACAGAGAACATTTAAAATACGATGGAATCACATGCGCAGTCGCTTTTACCCCAACACACACACGTGGCAGTCGACTTACTCTCTTTATCGAAGCGTATTTACGGAGGGCGGTGGAGCGTGAAACGCCTTTGGGCTTCCTGGGACCAGATGGGACACACACACACACACACACACACACACACACACACAGTAACTTTCTCTGAAGGAAGGCGGCGTTATCAGGAGCGTATTACCGAGCTTCATTGATAGGCTCGGTAATCACTCGCTCCAATCTGCTTAATGGAAAAGAAGAAATGGGAATGTGTATGAGAGAGAGGGAGAGAGAGAGAGAGACAGAGTGACAGAGAGAATTCTAAGCAATCTCTCATTCACAGGGCATCGGGGAAGTGAATAATCGGAGGCGTGTGTGTTTGGGTAATAGAATGAGGGCAGGATGAAGGTGCGACTAAACGCACACAAAGAGGATCACATAAAGATGAACAAGTCGCCCAGACTCCAGGTTCCCAGCTGACTAAATAAATAAAGAACCAGAGGCTTCACTACTTCCTGTATCCGTATATGGACTCGTGTGTGTGAATGTGTGCTATAAAATTACTGTTGGCTTTTCCTCCAGACGAGGCCGGGTCCCCCGGTGAAATCCCTTCATCCTGAGGCTCACAGATCTCCTGGGTATTGCTATAACTGCTCCAGGATGGGACACTTTGGCCATGTGAGTCTCACACACACACACACACACACACACACACACACACACACATATACATGGAAAGAATTTTCCAGATTCCCATAAATTACAGTAAACACAACAGTGCTTGCTTTATGTCCAGGATTAATGGTGTGTGTGTGTGTGTGTGTGTGTGTGTGTGTGTGTAGGAGTGCAAAGAGAGAAGGATGTTCAACGGAACGTATCCCTCACTGCCGTTCGCCTCCTCGTACGACACGGTGCATGACATCAAACGGCGAGAGCATCGGGCTCACCTCCAAGCCAAAGGTCAGTAAAGTGAAGCGGTGTGATTACTGTATCTCGTCACGTGACCTTCAGCTGTCGGAGTGATGCTCGTATAGAGTCGACTGTACAATTCTGCGTGTGTGTGTGTGTCGCAGAGCTCCGTGAGGCCGGTCTCCTAGACGAAGCAGAAGCCGCTCCGACTCCGCAGCCTCCGTGGAAGAAAGCGAAGAACACACATTTCCATCAAGTCCCTCACACACACAGCAGTGCTCACACCCCAAAGAGACGCATTGCCCACACGCCCAAACACCCACCTCGGACAACACCCAAACCCAACACACACCTGCGCTGGAACGAGGACACACCTGTCCCGAAGAACAAGAAGAAGAAGAACACGATGATGATGATGAACACACCTGGACCTATCAGCGCGTCCACGCCTCGTTTCGAGAGCAAGAAGAAGACAAAAAACAAGAAACAGAAAATAAATATCATGAACGAGGAACAGGACTTTCCACGAAGCTTCCAGAAAAGTCCTTACAACAAAGGAGAGCGCTTTCAAACTCCGCCGTATAGAGGGAGGAAAAGCTCCGGAGTGCTGTTCGGCTCGGAAAAGAGCAAGAAGAAGAAAAACAAGGAGGAGAAAAGAGCAAGAAAAGCGGCCAGGGACACTGAGAACCTGTTTTTGATCAAACAGAGGAAACGTAGTAGATAGTGTGTGTGTGTGTGTGTGTGTGAGAGAGAGAGAGAGAGAGAGAGAGAGAGAGGAAAGTTTGTGTGTGAGTGAACGAACCCTGAGTCCCTTCGATGGTTATCTTTAGACCTAGAAGAATCTACAGTACCTGTCTACAACTTGATGAAGACAAAATGAAGACAAACCTCTTGCTTGTACATAAGTTTGTAGAATTTTTCTATTTAATATCGGTTACACGGCTGTGGCTCTGCGACAGCGGTAAATAAAAGCAGTAGTGTGGTTGTGTGTGGTGTTTCGATTTTTAGCGTCACGCCGCGCGCTCGGGTATGTGGAAGAGGGCAGACGGCGCTTCCCTTCACACGTCTCATAGGAAGAAGGTTTTAAGGGAAATAAATTGACCTCATTTCAGTTGACGATTCTGTAGATTTGTGCTGAAGCTACAAGGGAGATCCGGCAGGTAGGTTTAATGCTGGTGGTTTTTATAATGGATAGAATTTGTGAACCGGTGAAATCACAAGCACGGGATTGTTCTTGTTAACTCTTACCTGTGAAGACTTCTGACGCGACGACGTTTCGGCACAAATCTGTGGCGATTTTTTGTTCATTTCTGCAGTTGTCTCGAAAACACTGTCGAACAAATCCTTAGTACGACGGGATTTTTTCTTCAATTCAATCCAGAGAATTAATCAGATTTAAGATTCCGAAGCTTGTGGCCAGAAATGTGTCCAAAGTGGGCGGAGCATCGGGGGATGAGAACGTGTTAGTCAGTTACTATAGAAAGATGAGCAATGAAACATGTCAGTATTACTGTTTTACACTCGCTCTCTCTCTCTCTCTCTCGCAGCTACCATTATGAATTCTTTGAGAAACGTCAGTGCAGTTAATCAGACTTGTGCTACGATGTTATCTTCAGTAACGTTTCTTTGTTTATTTTTGATTAGCGCTCTGCTGATAAAGAGCGCTACCGTCGATCCCCCACCACACCCCCAAAATGCTAATCGTATCCAACATCAGTAAAACACCAAACAAACCAAAGTCCCTGGTGGAGCTGTGTGTGTGGAGTGTAGAGGAAGGCTGAGCGGTGATGTTCTGTTCTCTCCCGCGGCGGTGTGAAGGAGGAGAACGTAGGAAAATAAAATCGACTCTTAAACCCGATTAGCTTTAAATCTATTGGAGTAAAATTTTATTGTAAGGGTGCTAATAGTTTTGAGAAAAGAAAACAAATAAAAAAAAAGTGTTTTCCAAAAATTCTGCAGAGAATCTTACAAAGAAAAGGTCTGAAATAAGGAAGCGTTTAAAAAAAATCGTACAGCGTCGTTGTGGGTTTTTTTTTTTTGAGGAAAATAATTTTAATTAATCGGGGTGCCAATACTTCTGAAGCTGAGTGTGGATTGAACCCACGCTCGTGCTTTTCTGTAACGTTAATGACGTGACATGATGTCGCTCGACTAGCATCAGGCGACGTCTGTCATGTTCCAGATGGTCCGAGTGCGTAAATATTGGCACCCTCGTGGAACCCGTCTTTCTTCATGGTGAATTAAACAGAAAAACTGTTTGTTTTTCTCTTCAGCTGAGTTCCTGCTAGTCACAAATCCTTTACACAGAATAATCGGCCGTGCGCTACAACGTCCACCTGGAAAATCCCTTTAAATAAAAGAACCATGATGGATATTCACATGTATGTTTATTCAAATATTCATAACTCATCCTTCCAGACAGAGAGCTCTGATTTTCTTTACAGATTGGAGCACCACTAAAAATAAGATAAGATTCCAAATAAATAAGATAAAACTCAGAAGTTAAAAGTGGGCAAAATCAGTAGCAAGGTTTTTTTAAACGGCGTTTCCGGAAGCTCGGCGTGACAGTAGTGTTAGCGAGGGGAGGAGCGCTAGGCGATTTACAAAAGCCCACGTGCAAAGCCAAGCAAACCATCTGCAAAAATAATAGTGTCTAAGGTGCAAAAAAAACAGACTGGAACAGCGAGGAGAAGATTTATAAACAGGAGAAAATGGCGTTAATTCCGTATTTTGATGCTTCAGATATTCGGGGGGGGGGGGGGGTCTTCCACCTTGGATTTTTCTCAGCAAACTGACAAAGTGTTAAGTCGTATATACGATGGAGAGAAAAAAAATCACAGTTTATCAGCTATCTTTTAACCCTTTTTACACCGTTCACCCTCCTCCGACTGTCTCTTTTATTTCTTTCCTTCCTTCTTTTTTCTCATCTCTCAGTTACTTTTGCCGCAGTTGGAGGTCCGAGGGTTCGGGTCGGCCACGTAGTCCTTCTGGAAGCGAGAGTTGGGTGTGCGCTGCCTCTTACGCTCGCCCTGCGTGGTGAAGAAGGCGTCCTCGAAACGCATGGTGGAGGCTGTAGACTGTACACACACACACACACACACACACACACACTAAATAATATAAATAATAAACACCACAGCTTTAAAGAAATAGTAAATATATTGCGTCAAAAAAGTATAAATCTTTACATGCAGGTCTTTTTTGTTTGTTTGTTTGTTTTTTTTTAACTTTGGTGAATTTTTTTTTCTTTTATTGCAGACAAATTAAATTATTGCACACTGAGGTTTGCTTTTTAATTACAAAACTACAAAGATTTATTATTATTATTATTATTATTATTATTAATGTTTAATTGTGTGATTGGAATATTCGTTAATTAATCGAGCAGGTGAAAATTGTCGTGTTTTGCAGCTGTCTTTTAAAAAATAGATTGAAGGCTTGAGTATTTTATTGCGTCATTAAAAAAAAGGAGCCAATCAGATTACAGTCTGCAAATGCACTCGATGCAACACTTGCATCTGGTAAAAGGAATGTGTTCGGGCTTAAGTTTGAAGTCTATATTCACATCTGCGTCACCTGCCATAACCCTCAGAGTCCAGCTACATGCTGAAGATCTGTTCATGACTTACCAGGCGACCTTTCACCTTTTTGGGCAGGTCCTCATCCAGGGTGTAAATGTCCTCTCTCTTAGCCAGCACCTGAGAACCGTCCTCAAACTCCACCTTAAACACACACAAAACCCAGATAAACACAAATTTTTTTTTTTTTTTTGCTGATGCATGATTCTGATTGGTCAGATGGTGTGCGTGTGTGTGTATACCTGATACATGTATGTAGTGTTAGAGCCCAAGTATTTAGCCCCATAAAAAAGCCCATCGGGCCATTTGACCTGCACGACCTCGCCAACCTCTGGAGGCCCAAGCTGAACACAGTCTCTGCTCTGTGTGGATACGGATACATATTAAATGATTACAAACACTATCCATGCACACACATGTGCACACACACTCACCACGATATCTTCAGGGAAGGTGTCGTTGCTGAACGAGCCGTCGTCGAACATGACCTCGTAGAACATCTGTGCCGTGACGCTGGCGATGCGGCAGCTGTAGTAGCGCAGGTTCTTGTGCTTGGCGATCACAGTCTGGCCCTGAGCCAGCTCTGTTCGGCTTACCTTCGACTTCTGGAAGTAAAATAAAATGCGTACGGATCTGTTTTATGTAGTGGAGGAGCAGAGGAGAAATATCCTGTGCGGGATTTATCTCATATGGCTCTGTTTAATAAATGTGAGCTCGCCCCGCTGAACGGTGGAGGTGTATTAGGGGCGGGGCTTTACCAATGGGGGAGGGGTGTGTGTGTGAATGAAGTACTCACAGTGTTGGAGCTCCGTGACTGGTGCCTGTGGCAGATGATGAACACCACGTAAGGCCAGTCGTCAGGCTCCATGGTGACGCCGGCGGCGTGAGCGCACGTGACGTGGAAGGAGGTGGGACAGCGGCCGCAGGAGCACTGGATACACGCGCCCGATATCTTCTTCATCCGTTTATGGCAATATATACATTTCTACAGACAAATTAGGACATAAGAGACAGTTCAATCACAACTATACATTATATATTGATAATAACACCACAAAAAGGTGTGTTTCACCTTTTATGGAGTTTTGTGGGTGTCGCTACATGCGAATGAGCCGTCAGGGACTTATTTCATAATGTAACTTGAATACAGTATGTGGGGACACAGACTTGTGTGCTAGGCTGAAGACGTATTAGCCGTTTCCTAAATTTAATACATAGTGAAATAAAAAGTTCTCCAAGTTTGTGTGGGTGTGTGTACCAGTTTGTATCTCTGTGCAGGGACAGCGCTGAGTTCGATGGGGCTCCTTTTCACTATATCAATGAATTTGGCCTCAGGAAGACCCACAGCACACATCACATGAGCCCACCTGAACATATCACACACCAACACCTACATTACGCACAATCCGTTACACGTGGCATGGGTAAGGGCAGAAAGTGACGGTTTGGTGAAGCCGCCGAGAGCCGTATTGAGTAAAATTGTGTGTGTGTGTGTGAGCGCTCTCACCTGCTGTCTGTCGTTGGTTTTAACGCACCACCCCTCAGATTACATAAACAACATTCCTGTCCCACACAAACACACTGGATTATTGCAAACGATTTATCACTAATCCCGTTCTAGTCTACTAAAACTGTTCAGGCGATCACATACAGCAGTGAGATCTCCACAGGAACAGCGGTCACACGTCCACTCCCGGGTTATGTCCTGAGCGGCGACGCCGTAGCAACCTGAACAGTAGAAAGGAAAAGAGATGAACGTAATCAAACGAATGTCCTGCACGTACGGTAGAGTTTGCGTGTTGGGTTACGTACTGGCGTGAACCTGAACGCAGCAGTGTGTACAGGCCACGAGAGGACTAGATCCATCTTCTTCCAGGAGCGTGTTAGGCGGACACGAGCCCTCGCGGTACGCAAAGCATATTTCAGGAATCAGAGGTCGCGACCTCGCCGTGGCCTCCCCGAGCGCCAGCGTGACCTCAGGTCTGCTTTCGTCTTTTATCTCTTCGGGCTGCTGAGAAACCTTCACGTCATCGTAAACCTTTATATCGGTAAAACGTACAACAGCTGTTCTATATCTGATCTGTATTCACTGTAGTAAATTGTGCTGCACCCTGGGGTGCCTGGACCCCATCTCTCGCTGCCAAACGACTGATTTTGGTTTGCTCGTGTCAGCATCCAGCACACCTCGCTGTGATATTAACAGAACAGAATAGTTCTTGATGGGTTACCTGGTAGTAAGGCATGAACAGCGTGCACACAGCGCAGTGCGGCACCATCTTGGCTACTGTGCTGTTGTACTCTCTCTCCGACGGGAAGTGAGACTTCCTGCTGTGCCAGAGATGGACCAGGGGTCTCGCCCAGGCGTCAGCCTCCTGCAGTTCTTCCTCGGCGCTGCACTCCTCCATGTGTTCTGATACACAAACGCGAGACGGTATAAAACAACGATGGCTTAAATTTAAAAAGCTGTGTAGTATTTCCGGGTGTTGACTAACTAGCTAGCTCACGTAGGTGGCACATAAGTGGTGCATTTGTTAATTTATGCCACACCAATATCTCGATTCTAATTGGTCAGAAGAGGTTTATCGACTTTATATATTCGCTCCCTTTGTCGTAATCTGTTACTGTTTCTATGGTGACAACATGCACAATAAAAACAAGTGTAATTTAAAATCTTACCATCGTCACTGTTGGCTTGCTGCTTCACGGCGCTTGGAACCGCCCTCGCTGTTGGTTTCCTTAACGGGTGGCGCCAACTTTTGGCCGTCTTTCTCTTTACCGTGGGCATGGTGTACTGCAAGAGGAGTTGGAAAATTATCAGACTATTAATACATCGTGGTTTGCGTGGAGGTTAGAGTCTGAGTACTCACGGTGCGGATTTCTCCCGGCTCGATGCCTGAATCTCCGTACTCCGACTCGCTCAGGGAGTTCTCCTCGCTGGACTCGCTGCTGCTGTCTGACCTCCGAGGCCTGTCTGGAGAACCAAGATGATGAACCACGCTCGGTTCCAGATCAGTAAATGTCAGGCTCTTTTCTGGAAAGTCTGAAGGATCAGGGCACTTCACCTGCTGGCACAGAGGCTCCGCCCACATGGCGTAAGGCACTAGCTCGGACACTTCGGGATTTTGGTAGCTTATGTTCTTCCAGATGGTGGAGGATTCCTCAAAGAGGTTTGGTAGCGTAGAAGACGTGAATTCGGCTTCGTCGAGAGGAGACGAGGGCTTGTTCGGTGGGTTCTGGTCATAAGACGTGGATGGAGACTCACTGGAAAGCGTGTTAGCGTCAGCTGATATCAGAGAATCCTTCACAGAACTACATCCAAACAGTTCAGTACTGATTATGGGTTGATGCAAGATATCGGAAAGCAGATTAATGTCAGATCCGTCAGCGTTTCCATCTTTCTTTTTGATTCGGCTGATGTCTTCTCGGAATGGATTTAAGCACCGATCTGGACACTGTGCTTTCTGAGGTGAGGTGGATTTTTCCACTTCGTTAGGATTCAGTAGTGTGTTGTTATCGCTGGACTGGACGGCGAGAGTCAGGAAGGGCATTTCAGATGACAGATTTGGAGATTTTCTTCCCTCGAGATCCTCTGTGACCTCCGGTGTGAGTAACGGCATGTCAGACGAGGGAGCTCCTGAATGTTCGGGGAGTTCACACGATTCAGTAGTGACTTCTGTACTCGAGGGATCTCCAGCAGAAGGGTTTTCCTCATGAACAGCACCTTTATAGGGAAGTTGATTTTTAGACGGTGATTTGCTGCTGGAGGATTTGGCAACGCAGGAACGTTCGGAAGTTTGCTCAGAGTCCGGCGTGTCATCTACATCAGAACCAGGAGCTTGGTCAGCTGAGGTGAGAGGCTCACTTCTTCCTAAGGCTTCTTGTGCTTCAGGGGGCGGCGCTTGAGGTGGGAATCTTTTAGATGACTGGACCAATAAATTGCTCTTGACTCGTGTGACCTTGACAAAACAAACCTGTTGGCACAGACTAGCAGGTCCTGCAAGACCAACACAAAGGGGGGGGGGGGGGGAATAAGACAGTATATAGTTATAGTTATAAGACAAACTGTACTGAAATAAAATAAAAACAATAGCAATGCTCTATAACACAATATAAAGCGTGTTAGAGGACCGCGTGTATAACCTGAGAGGCGCAATGCATTGTGTGCTTTTTGTTCTTCCTCCTCTTTCGCTTCGTCTCCCTGTTCACTTATCCTCGTGACGACCTGCTGCGGCTGCTGCACGGTTTTCAGCCGTTTGGAGCGTGTGCAAGGATAGCTCGCTCTGCCGATGACAGACAAATGATTAAAATCGCACCGTTTATTTTGATAATCAGCTAATTCATAACAAGGGCAGATTAAACACAAACTGTCATTCGTACCGTTTGTTGGTTTTGGCTCTGCGGCGTCTCTGGAGCCACGTCTGGAGCTCAGGCGTGGAGCTGGGCGTGGCCAGAGTGTGGTCTAGCGAGCAGGAGTCTTTGCCCTGCGTCCACGCCTGATAACGATCTGGTTGGAAACGTCTCACGAAGGGGTCCATGGAGATCTTCACCATGTCTTTACTGCATGTGCACTGTGGAGAAGAAACTCGGAAATGCAAGTAGCTCTACGTATCTCTGTCTTTGTTCTATGTAGCACTATGGTCCTGGAGTCATTTCACTACGTACTGCGTCGATATATATGGTTGAAATGACAATAAATGCTTCTTGACTTGACTAAAGCGGGCAAAGGAGAGTGTCCGCTGAGAAAATTTGGCTGGTGAGATTGTTTATAAAGTAACCGTTAAGAGGAACCAACTCAGAGTGCATTATATCTGACCCATAGAGAACAACGGACGTACCTGAGTGGCGAGTTTGCCGTAGTCAATCCAGCGCAGACTGGCGAAGTTGGTGGACTCGGCGCAGTTGAAGCCGTGGTTGAAGCCGGCGTGGTAGCCGTACGGAAACGTGATCATGAACTCTCCAGCCTCTTGTGTTATCTGACACACACACAAACCAGTGTTAGGTAAAAGTTTTAGGGTAAACAGATCAGTTAGCACACATTCACACATAAATCAACTTCGTCGGTCTGTACCTTATCGAACGGGATGCTGTATTTCTTCAGCACCGAAGGCGATATGAGGGTCATCTTGTGTCTGAGAAAAGCTTCACAACTCTTAATGCTGTTAGGGAAAAAACCTTCAAAAAAATAATAAATAAATAAGATGCACAACCATAAACCTTCATGAGATCATGTGTCCTGAGATATTACCAGATTTCACCACCAGAGGTCACTGTCCTAACAATACTGTAACTGTCATTAAAGTACTCTGACACGTCTGTAATTATCGTGGTTACGGTTACGGTGAGATGTTTGGTGTGTACCTGTGGCTAATCGCTCCAGACGCTTCCCATGTTCCGGAGGAATGGCGTACCTGAAAGATTGCGAATAAATCTGTTTCAAATCCGATCACACAAAACATAAATCTGCTCTAACATGCTAACGCAATCAACTAGACTCCGATCCTCGATTTAAATACGTCAGATTCGTGAGCATGCAGCATGAGAGCAGACAGCACACGTTACACGTTGTCTCTCACCAGGACTTGGGTTCTCCGAAATGAAGGTAGTTGATGCTGTAGAGGTCCATGTCCTCCGTGTGCCAGGAGAAGCTCGTCTTCCACATGCCAAAGTACAGGTAGGGGGTGTTCACGCCTTGGATGGAGACGCCGCAGTCCTCTTCGATCACGTCCAGGATGGAGTTCAGGTGCCCGATATTCCACTCCTCCACATCCTAACATCACACACACGAAATGTGATCGTGAGCTCTTTCTGTCTGTAAAGGCAGACTAATGAATCATTAGTCAATTAATATGGAAACTACTAGTGCTTTATTTCCATGAACAGATCCATACAGCATATAAATATCACTGAAGCTAAGTCACAAGCAACCGATTATCAGCGCGCTAAACATCTGGAAACATCTGGATTTTTAACGTTGCTGTTCACAGCCCGACCTCGTCGTACAGCGTCCCGCTCACATCCGCGCCGTATATGGGCGGCACGAACGTCAGGTTCTTCCAGTACTTCCTCTCCAGGTCCTCGTAATTCAGGTACCGAGGTGTGCAATACCTGCCCAAAACAATGGAAAATAAAACACCAACCTCATGAGTTTGCTTAACGCTTAACAAGAAATTATTACACACAGAAAGGTTATACACCCTGGATTGAAATTCGATTGGTCAGGGGAAAAAAAACACTCCTGAAAATTTGTAAAATGTATGCTTAAACGTAAAAGGAAATACTATATAACGTGGTGGCATTATTAATGGGTTTACGTTTTTGTGCGAGTTTATGACTGGTTTGTTTGTCTCACTTGTCGCTATTCGCCAGCCTGCGGAACTCCTGCACACTAAGCGGCTTCTTCTGGATGTTGTACTGAGTGAAGAGCCCTGATTGGCCAGCGACCATCTGTTGAATGGGTGCCTGGATAACGAGGTCATCGATGTCATCGTAGGTGCGTCTTGGCTTCCAGCCCTTCGGCGGAATCACCTGCGAGAACACAGATCAACGATCCTGTCCAGTGAAATACGGTGGAACGTAAAAGCAAGAAGAATAAAAGATCATTTTAAAAGAAGACGGAAAAAGAACTCGACCGAGTGCTAAGATTTAACAACCACGTGAATGCAAAGGACAGAACAGAATAGCACTTGATACAGCACGCTGCACTTATACGGCTTGTGACGTACCTTCGCCAGACCGGCACGGTGCGCTCCCTGAGACTCCATGTACACCAGATACTTATTAAAATCACGAAACTCCTCTATAGTGGGGTGAAAAGTCATAATCTTGCATGCAGGGTTTGCAGAGGCGCTCGCCCCGACACCCGCCATGATGGCCTGCCTTTCCTTCCTGCTCTCGAGAAACGACAACGAAAACACACACGAATAAAAAGAGGACAAATTAAACAGAGAAACAGAGTTTATAAACTGAGAAACGATGATGATTCAGTGAATCACGTGACTTCTTAAACAGTCTGTAAATATTGTTAGGGTTAAATCAGTGCATCATCATCATCATAATAATAATAATAATAATAATAAACTCGACGTAATTATAATAAAAGCTTACAATAAAAAATGCATTATTTTTTTTAATTAAGGATGATTTTAGGCTCGTTTAAAAAAAGTGTAGAAAGCAAAATTAATTAACTAAATAAATTATCAGATCTGTTCATTATCCGTGCAAATGTCAGGACACGTGCATTTTATTTATTTATTGTGCATTTTAGGCCCGTTTTGACAGTTAGCCAGGTGCTAAAACACCAAACAAAACAAAATTTAACCGTAAATGCCTTATTTATCTATATAAAAGATAAATATATCCATAAAACGTTTTAAAAATAAAAAAACAGCTTAATCTTGAGATGTGCTAGTGTAATAAGTCAGCTTGTTTATGTACAGGTGATAGCCGAGGCTAGCTAGCGTTAGCTTTTTAGCTATCATTGTAGCACGGAGCTAGGATTTATCCGATACACAAACACCTTGACGTGCAGGTACAAAGTTCAACGTGCATTTTCAGAAGCGTTTTTTTAAGTTACGACGACTTTCGTGCAAAATTTTACCTCAGTGTTTGAGGAAATAGCACGCGTTGTTGACACTAAAAGAGCCCTTTAAATAGCCTCAGCTGTGCGTCTGGTGCAAGAGCCGCACTCACAATCCAGTCGTGCTCCCTACCCCTAAGCACTACCTCTCCTGTCGTAAAAACGGCGCACAACACTCAAAGTAGTGCACTTCGTCTATGAAAAGGGAAGATTTGGAATTCGATCCGCAAAGTATCGCGAGATTTCGTTTCTTCTTCTATGTATGTTTGTTACACTGAGCTCTTAATGCACGTTGCTGCCTGTTGTGTTAAATAGCATAAATTTATGGTAATAAAATAAAGTTTTATTCATTTATTTTTTTCACATAATAATTCTAAAATGTCACCCTAACCGGTTTTCTTTTGTTTTTTTAATAGCGCTTGAACTCTTATATGTTGTGAAAAATGTAATCTAGCTGGTAAAGGGTGTGTCGCGGTGTCTAACGAGTCATGAGTCATGACTCAGGCATCGCTTTGTGAAAGCGATGTAACGAAAGGTAGAAAGTACCTCTTAACGAATGTCCTGACAGGAATACGTCGGAAAATAGAGAAATAGAAATATTGAGAACAAAAACAAACATTTACCGGGGTGTAAAGATTGTCGTTTGTTAACGAGTTCTTCGAATCGGCTCTTTTCAGCTGAACCTTTGGAGCCGACTATTATAATGTAATGATATTTTGCTTAAAAGTTTCATGAAACAATTTCAGACGTAAGAAGAGCAATCAGAGGTGAAAAAATGGCAGACTGCCCGATTTGGAAGTAAAAAAAAAAAAAGGGAAGAGGAGTCGGCTCCACCAAAAAGAGCCAATTCACTAAAAGGTGGCTAAATTCACATCTCTAATGAGGTGCAGCAGTAAATCTGTAACTGAACTACTGAAATACTGATCAATACTGAACGAGAATGTCAGAATCATTAATGAATAAAGAAAACATTTTATATTCACGATACTTTCACCGGGATGATGTGATGTGTCATTCACAAACGAGTCGGATCGTTGATAAGGCTTTTTTTTTGGATGGACCTTAAGACTCAAGTCTCAAATAAGCTCATCAAAGTAATTGTATATGATTTTACATCACCGCAAAGTAAAGCTGTAAAGGTAGAGAAATATGACTGGAAACATTTCCACCATACACTCGTATGTTTAAATAACAAAATTGAAGCTCATATATTCGAGTCGACTCTTTTAGGTTAACCTGAAGAGTGAGTCGACTCATGTAATCTGAAGAGTCGAGCATTTTCCTATTTAGAAATCATCATTAACCTAATGGGTGTTTAATTAACATGCAAAATGATGTAAATTGTACAGTAAAATGGACGTTAATGACCATAATGTATAAATAAATGTGTCTATGAAACCTGGTGCATGAACTGAAATAAGACCGAAATAAAACTAAATAAAAAAAAACAGTGACTAGAATGAAAATGAAAACTAAAAAAAAAGTAGACTTTACTATTGTTAGCTTAATATTGTTTACATACTCAGTCTGTGTGTGTGTGATTGGGAGTGAAAATGTGTATGTGTGTGTGTGTGTGTGTGTGTGTGTGTGTGTGTGTGTGTGAGAGAGAGAGAGAGAGAGAGAGAGAGAGAGAGAGAGAGAGAGAGATAAAGAAGAGAGTGAGAGAAAGAGAGAGATAAATAAGAGAGAGAGAGTCAGAGAGAGAGAGAGAGAGAGAGAGAGAGAGAGAGAGAGAGAGAGAGAGGAGATTTAACGGTTCTTCTCCATCTTTCCTCGTGCATTATGCGCGTGGCTTCCATTTAAAATACCACGCGCTGTTTTTGTGAATTTAAAAAAGGGGTTTTAAGGCATTATTATTTTAAAATCTACATTAAACTTCATGTATACGGATAATTCTGTGCCCCGAGGTGTCAAATATATACAGATATATATATCTTTCAGGTAAGTATTTCAAAATATTTCATATTTCTTTGCACCGTCGTCAGTAAATGATCAATTAGCTACATGATTAATTAGCTAATTCAGCTAATATCAGTAGTAATTGTAGTAAACGTGTTGTTAATTTGACACTAATTCAACACTATCAGGGTTAATATACTGTAGGGCTTATATATAAAATTCATTGTTATAGATGATCATTTAAGACCATGACATTATAGACATTGATATAATCTTATATAATGTGGGATGTGTTTCTGTGCCATTTTATCACTGCATCTGTTTCTGTATGTATACTTATAATATACAATAAGTGTTAATGATTATTAATAATACATCTCTACAATGATCCACAGTGTTCAGTTAGCATTATGTGCTGGTTCATAGTTATAGGTGTCAGATGTTTAAGACATGATCTGGAGTTGCATATGGAACCAAAATCCAAGACTTAAATCAGTAAATTTGTTCATAGTTATTATACAGGTATTGAAAATGGCTTAAAGCAGGTTGTTATAAACAACACACACTGTCTTGTACACACAGAAGGATGAGTGTATAAGGATCGGCCTCGAGTGCCAGAGCGACATGTCTAAGCCGTGCAAATCCAGATCAATTTGCAGACCAGGTCAATTTAAGGTCAGTCGTATACGTTTAATATAACAGACTGTACTCAGAAAGTGATGAAATGAACAACATCGCATACTAGGGCTGGGCGATATGGCTGAAAACTGTATCACGATATCACTGTTTCATATCGGTTGATATCGATAATTATCGATATTTTTTATGACCAATTTAAAATAAGGACCAGAAAAATATATTACATTTAAACATTTTTATTTTAAATTTAACCTTCCTCTGATCATAATCCCCTCAGTTATTAAGACAGAAATGTCAACAACCAGGAAAACTCAAATAATTAAAATGTAAACATAAGTCTAAAGTCACAATAAACACTTAACAATTATCTCTTAACATTTAAGGTGCGAAATGAAAGAAAATGTAAGAAATGCTTAATAAAGTGTAATAAAATAGTGCAACGTGTTAAATATAAAAATAGAGAAACCTGAGAATTTAGTGCAAGATTAGTGCTAGGAAGTTCACTAGCTGTT
>NC_062524.1:16474554-16509554 GCF_022655615.1 Tachysurus fulvidraco | reverse complement strand
TTGTCAGCTTTATGCCCCGGATAATATTCTCTCCATGCTGGGGATGAAAGAGGGAAGACAGACGTGTAACCGTGTAAAGCCCCGATTCAGGGAGACGACTGGAGGGAATCTGCTACGTCTAACGCGTCAGCGCCAAAGCTCAATACACACAAAGCGTATCGGATAAATCTGAGCCGTCTGTGTTTAAACTCAAAAGATAGTGCAGCTAAATCTAAATTAGCACAAGGATCTAAAATAGCTTTCCTTTGTGATACCTTAATGAAAGCCAACGTGACATGTTAAAGTATATTATACGGAGGAGATTCTGGGCCACCAACCTCTCAGGACAAAACCTCTACACTTATGTTTATGTCCTTCTGTAGGTTTGAGCACAAAATAATCACCTCAGGTGTGTGCTGTTTATTCTCTACATGACTTTTACATGAAGGGTTCCAATCATTTCATTCTACTGATTCGACCATTAACTAAAACTTGAAATGATGCTGATGATTTTCTTCATTTTCATTTTCGGTATCAACGCTGACGTCGACCATCAAGTGGCATAACTGGCAGAGAGGCGGATAATGTAGTGTCCAGATTTACTGAAACCTGAGACCACAAAATGTCCATGACAACCTCTCTCTCTCTCTCTCTCTCCCTCTTTCTCACTCTCTGTCTCTCTCCCGCTCTCTCTCTCTTTCTCTCTCCCCCTCTCTCCCCCCTCTCCTGCTCTCTTTCTCTCTGTCTCTCTTTTTCTCACTCCCTGTCTCTCTCCCTCCCTCCCGCTCTCTCTCTCTCTCTTTCCCTCTCTCTCTCTCGGCACCGAGCTGTCTGGGATGTGTATGATAACACATGATGTGCTTTTAGTGGACCTGTACGATGTGGGATGTGATCTCTTTGGGACTGAAAGTGATCCCACTTGTGTTTTATCCATCAGAAAGCACTTTGGCAGCATCGTATACATCAGACACAACATAAAGTCACATGTGCTGCAGTAAACAGACTCCAATCATCTGATTCACTGCATGCGTATGAGTACGTAGGAGCAGTTACTCAGGGACATTGCTAGTAATAACAACATGGACTTTTAGCTTCATGTCTCCTTTTCTGTGTTTCCCTTCTTCCTGCCCCAGATACACGATAACGTCTTCTGACATTATTCATCTATTTTATTCACAAAAGAAATTGCAGAAATTTCTATTCTTTTATGAGAACACAAGGATTCTGCCTGTAACTAGTATGATTCCCAAATCCAAGTACAGTGTTTTAAGAGCCCCCTGGTGGTCTGGGGCCAAAATAACAACTTATCGGCCATGTTTTATATCACAAATTTTAGCTGTCCAGGAGGTCGAGATCGAGTCCAAATGAAAGTGTGACTGAAAACCATGAAATCATTCACAAAGAAAACCTTCTCTTTAGTCAATTGGCTTCATTTGTGTGTCGCACCAATGATTAAACTCTTACTCGACCCTCTCTGTGTAACGTGCGTTTACTGAATGCAGGACACAAGTATGGTAATTATTTATCTTCAGCGTACCTCAACCATCAAGGTCAAAACCAGAAATGCGTTTCAGAGAAAGGAGAAAAATGCAGTTCTGCAGGGCGTTTGACCGTAAGACCACTGGAATGCACCTAACTTAGGAAATAAAATTCACTAATGCAGTCTAGGGTTAAGTAGATTTGCTTACCAGTAGTGCTCCATTATATTCAGTCTGTATATGATATCATATTTAACCTTAGCTCTGTGTGTGTGTCTGTGTGTGTCTGTGTGTGTGTGTAGCTCAATGGAGGACCGGGACCGCAGTCGCTCTCCATCACGCAGGACCAGCAAAGTGGAGCAGGTGGTAGGACGCTGGCTTCGTCGTTCCAGAGAGTCCACTAGCAGGTGTGTGTGTGTGTCTGTGTGTGTGTGTGTGTGTATCTGTGATCAACTCCTAACTTTTTGTTCTCTGTCTCCGTAGAGAGCGAGTGTTAGATGATGACGGACAAGGAGCCGATGCCAGTCCTCAGGAACATAGAAGCTCTTTGGTCAAAGTGAGCATTCAGATCCCACTGGACCCCGACCTCAAGTCCCACGGCTTCACCTTGTCCACACACACTCCATCACAGGTGGAGGAGGTCATCACAGGTGCACATCTTCATACACACACAACACATAGGAACAGAGGTGTTCGGATCCCTTTATTAAGCCTTCATCAGACTTCACGGTTATAAAACAGAGCAGACTTAAAGATAAACCAAGTCAAGAAGTCAAGAAGCTTTTATTGTCATTTCAACCATATATAGCTGTTACAGTACACAGTGAAATGAGACAACGTTTCTCCAGGATCAAGGTGCTACATAAAACAAAGACAGGGCTAGGACTTAGTAAGTAGTCTTAGCCACATAAAGTGCAACTGTGCAACCTGGTGCAAACAGTGCAGGACAAGACAAACAAGACAGACAAGACAGTGCAGGACAAGAGACAGTATAGACAAAATGTTACAAGACAATACAAAAAGTACAAAAAATACAATACACAAAAGACAATAAACAGTAACAGAAACAGCGCAGACCGACCAGTGTAAATACTGTATGTGAATACTGTGTGTGAATACTTAATGTTCAAACAATATTTCGTGCAGTAACATTAGAATGAACACAGTTTCTTAGCAGCAGGTCCTTGGGATAATATATAGAGTTGTGCAAAACAGCAAATGACTGAGATATTGTATAGTATGTGCGAAATGGCTGAGATATTGTACAATATGTGCAAAAACAGCTGAAATGTTGAACAGTTTGTGCAAAAACAGCAGAAAAGTGTGCAAAACAGCATGTAAACAGTTTGATGTGTCAGTGTGTTTTGTGAGGATCTGTGCAGTCCATACAGATGATGTGTGTCTATGTTGTGCTCAGTACAGTTCAGTTCAGTTCAGTTATTGAGAAGTCTGATGGCTTGTGGGAAGAAACTGTTACACAATCTGGTCGTGAGGGCCCGAATGCTTTGGTAACTTTTTCCAGACGGCAGGAGGGTGAAGAGTGTGTGTGAGGAGTGTGTGGGGTCATCCACAATGCTGTTAGCTTTGCGGATGCAGCGAGTGGTGTAAGTGTCCATGATAGAGGGAAGAGAGACCCCAATGATCTTCTCAGCTGTCCTCACTATCTGCTGCTAGGTTTTGTGATCCGAGATCGTACAGTTCCCAAACCAGACAGTGATGCAGCTGCTCAGGATGCTCTCAATGGTCCCTCTGTAGAACATGGTCGGGATGGGGGGAGGGAAATATGCCTTTCTCAGCCTTCATAGGAAGTGACGCTGTTGGGCTTTCTTGGTGACGAAGATAAACTCTCAAATTTGAAGGCGTTATCTTCATCCACTAAACTTCTGCGTAAGGTTATCAGCGGGTCCTGACTCGACTCCTGACTCGTTTTAGATCAGACTCACAGACAGAAAATTGTTTGTTTGTTTTTTCTTATTGAAAATGTTGAAGAACATGCACTCTGAACATGGCTTTGAAGCTTTAAACCTATGTAGTCCTGCTAAAAGTGTGTGTTTGTGTGTCTGTCTGTGCGTGTGAGGAACATTAAGCTCAAACACCAATATTTATTTAGTTCAGTACTAATAGGAGTCATTTTTGGTTCAGTAATTTTGAGTGTGTGTGTGTGTGTGTGTGTGTGTGTGTAGAATATTTGGCTGGAGAACATGAACAGTGACAGGAAGTCATAACACGGGTCTGTGTGAGACCATCTGTTACCCAAGATGATGATGTAATCACCTTGGTCTAATAGAAGCGACTCATTTCAGAGTCCCAGAGTGAACAATAGAAACTGATTCAGTTACACAGTGGAACATCTGAGAGTTTGGACTCTCTTATGTACAGAGACGTCACTGAGATTACGCTCCAGTTTAGATTTATTTAGCGGAAGGTCCTAACAAATGTGTGTGTGTGTGTGTGTGTGTGTGTGTGTGTGTGTGTGTGTGTGTGTGTGTGTGTGTGTGTGTTATAGGGGGTCCTGCAGATGGCAAACTCTTACCTGGTGACCAGCTTGTAAAAGTCAATGATGTTGCAGTTGATGACCTGTCTACAGAACAAGCTGTCAACATCCTCAAGTAGGTCTGGTTGTATGTCTGTTTATAGGAGTGTCATAATCCTTCATTACCTAACATGCTCCAAACAATATGAGTGGTCATGCAAATGTCCCCCGTCTTTTTCTCTGTCTCTCTCTCTCACTCACTCTCTCTCTGTCTCTCACTCACTCTCTCTCTGTCTCTCACTCTCTCTGTCTCTGTCTCGCTCTCTCTCTCTCACGTACTCTCTCTCTGTCTCCGTCTCTCACTCTCTCTGTCTCTCTCTGCCTCTGTCTCTTCCTCTCCCTCTCTCCCTCACACTCACTCTCTCTCTCTCTCTCTCTCTCTCTCTCTCTCTCTCTCTCTCTCTTTGTGTGTGTATGAGTGAGAGGGAAAGAAAAAGAGAGAGAGGTAGAGCGTGGTGTACCAGAAGCATTGATACCTATGAGCCTAGAGGTCAATTTCTCTCTCTCTCTCTCTCTCTCTCTCTCTCTCTCTCTCTCTCTCTCTCTCTCTCTCTCTCTCTCTCTCTCTCTCTCTCTCTAACACTTTCTTTTTATATATATATATTTTTTAACACTTTCCTATTTCTTGTACTCAGGGAGTGCCAGGACACCATAACAGTGACAGTCCTCAGATTAACAGTGGTGAGTACACACACACACGCACGCACACACACAGATGCGCACACACACACACACACATGCGCACACACAAATGCACACATACACACTCGCACGCACACACACACACACACGCACACACACACATACACACGCACACATACACACACACACACTCACACACACATACCCGCACACTCACACACACATAACCGCACACACACACACACATACACACGCACACACACACATACACACACACACACACACACACACACACACACATGCACAAGCACACACTATTTCTTGACACTGATGTGATGAAGATCTAAGTGATAAATCCAGGCTTTGTTCCAATCCATTGTTTCCCCTCCTTTCTGCTCAGAGTGCGCTTTTATTTAAACACCAAGAAATTTGATGGCGTTCCTATAACGTAGAATAAAAGTAGAGAAAGCATAAGAGTTTGTTGAGGGAAAGATTTCCAGCGTGATTTAGCTGACACTGTAACTTAAGTGCCTCATCCACGCCTTTCTTTTACAGTAAACGGAGATATTTGTCTATTTTAGAGGCTGTTGTTCAAGCGGGTGTCTAATGCAGCTAGCTCCGTGTTCACGGCATTAAGGACTGTGGGGTGTTTTTGTGTTTGTGTGTGTTTGTGTTAGGGGCCGAAGTCATCCTTCATAACCCCAGAGAAGAGGGCTAAGCTAAAATCCAACCCGGTTAAGGTGCGCTTCGCCGAGGAAGTGGTCGTTAACGGCCACTCGCAGGTTCGATGCACGCTTCACTTAGCTGTGGTGTCTGAGTCTTTGTGTGTATCACACAGACATTTCTCTGTGTGTTCACACCCATGTAAGTGTATGTGTTTGTGAGTGTACTAGTGTACCTACATGTAGAGTATCGTGGAACGCCTAAAAACTAAATTAAATAAAGTAAATAACAAGATTAGTTTATTATTTAAATGGCAAATGATTTCAGTCAAATGATAAACCTTTTCATTGGATCGTTTCGTTTTAAAGACTCTGCTGCCAAATAATGGATATTGTTAGATTATAAATCTCAAACGGTTAAGATTTTCTGGCCCACAGCTGAAGCAGACTGACCCATTTCTTTGCACCTTTTCCATAAAACACAACGTAAAACAGCGTATTTATCTGTAAGAAGAAATAAGACTGAAAAACAAGTGTCACTTCTGAGACTAGAAAGAATTAAAGTTGCGGTGCACGATGTTTGAAAGCCAATGTTGACATTTGAAATCACCAAAACAAACACGCCCCTAACCCAAATGGGTGTCACCCCGTTTTGATAGCTGGCCGAGGGGGTATTGTTATCAATAAATGAACACAATGAGCAATACTATGGTAATACAAATGTGTTTTTGTAGTACAGTGTGTTGTACCGTGAAAGGTGTAGTTCCGTTTCACGCCGAAGACGACGTTAAGCACCTAGAACCCGAGGCAGAGGTAAAGGCAGGTATCCGCCATGTCAATGTTTTGGCTTTTGGCTAATGTCAGACACTCGCACTGAACACTCCGCCACATATTGATAAGTCGGCCCAACTTAAGTCGGCATTTCTCAAACAATGTGCACCCCGCATTTAAGGAGAGAGGGTCAGAGATGACAGGAAGTTCAACAGTGACTCCAAAAATCAGCCTTTACACCCGTACTGAACAGAACAGCATCGAAACATCACATCAAACCTTCAGTCAGGTTTATAAAACAGCGAGTGCAACACATGACATGACATGACATGACATCGGGCTGCGCTCCTGAATCAATCATGCAAATAACGTTTAAAGATAATTCACGCTTCTGCTAATGAGTGCGTGTTGAGTACAGCGAAGTGATCTGAGATGTGAGAGTCAGCAAACAGGGCATTACGGATAAGAACGGCTTTGCGCTAATAGCCTTGAAAAGCCACATCCGCTTCTAATCGTCTTCTCCCATAGCCTCTGTGCATTAATGTTTATGGCTTGCATTTCTTTTCTCGCATTGTTACTGTATTTAATGATGTGTGGACGTCCTGAGAATGGCTTACATATTTCTGACGGTTTTACGCTTCGATCCGGCTCGTTTTTCAGTGTCGCAGAATTTTCCAAAAGTCACCTTCGACGTCGTTCTGCGGTCTTTTTCAAACGGAGCTCAGTTCATGCTGCATTCATAGAATATTGTGAGGTTTCACGGTTGAATATTGACACATGAAAACGTCTGTTTGGTCCTCATGTTGACCCAGAGGCAGGAGTAAAAATTACTCAGTTAGCAGAAGTACAGCAAAGAAGAAAAGGATGCAGCATTTTAGTCAGGCTGCTTCAATTATTCACAAGAAATTGATAAATGATTTAATCAATCATTAATTTAAGGCGGCTGAGTTTGGGCTACGGGTTTGGGACGGGGCGCCTTAACTACCCCGAATAGATCTTGTTTACGGAGCTTTACAGAGCTGTTCCTTCAGCTCACTTTATGGCAGATGGTATTAGGGTTTATAAGAGTTCTGGATATGTGTAGGTTTAACCATCGCAGCTTGAGATCTCGGATGATCCGACGTTCTTCGTGAGCATGTAAATGCAGTCACTCATGGTAGATGAGGTGCTCTGAGGGGTTTGACCAAGCCGAATCCAGACTACACACTTTTGTGAAGTGGAAGATCAGGATTCCTGCTAAAGGAAGCTGGAACGTGAACCCACAACCCTCAAACCCACGAGTCACTAAACACAGAACCTTGCCCATATAAGCTATGACAAAACAAACAAACAAACAAAAAAAAATATCTTTGTACAGATATTTGTATTTTTCTATTCTCTCCAAAAAAAGGGATTTTCTGATTCTTGCTTTTTCTTCTACTGCCCTCCAGGGTAACTCTCTGCTCTTCCTGCCCAATGTCCTGAAGGTCTATTTAGAGAACGGCCAGACCAAAGCCTTTAAATTCGAGCACAAAACCACCGTTAAGGTACGGACTTCACAGAGCTGTACGTTTCTGTTTGCTGTAACTGAACCTACCAGGAAGCGAATTATTTCCATGTAATGGGGCGGAACGGTTCGAGGCACCGTCCCGGCACTTAGACATCGATTAAAAGGGCAATAAAGCTCAAACTGTGTTGCTTTTATTATTCCATTAAAGGTACAGCATAATCGAATTAAAGCTATTTGATATCTTTACATCGTTGATCTAAAGTATAATTACAGCATCAAAACAAAATAATTAGGAAATAGTGGTTATGTTCCGAAGTTGAATCAAATTATGAAAAGTGTTTGTGTGTTTGTGTGTGTGTGTGTGTGTGTGTGTGGTATTATGCTGGTTTCTCATCCACTAGGACATCGTGATGACTCTGAAAGAGAAGCTGTCCATATCCCGCATCGAACACTTCTCCCTGGTGCTCGAGCAGCAGTACAGCATCGCCAAACTCTTCCTGCTGCACGAGCACGAGCTGATTCAAGAAGTAAAAACACACAAACACACTGCATACAACACACAATCAGACTGTGTAGGGGTCAGACACGTCCACTTCCGGGTTTTAGATCTTATACAATATGAGGTTCGATTCAGCACCAATTGAATATTACTATGTTAGTATGGTGAACAGGATGGGGACTGAATGTTGTGTGTGTTTGTGTGTGTGTAGGTGGTCAGGAAGAGAGAGACTCATGACTACCGGTGTCTGTTTCGTGTTTGCTTCGTGCCCAAATATCCACAAGAGCTGCTGGAGGACGACGCGGTCGCCTTCGATTATCTCTACTTACAGGTGTGTTTTATTGGGATTAGGATCACACACAACATCCCAGGGGTGTCCTTTGTCCAAGCATCATCGAGCTGAACATTTCTTAGGAAAAATTGAACTGTTTATTATTGTTTTATTATGTAAAGCTTTTTTCCCCCTGATTATGGACTGGATATTTTCAGCACCGAGAGTTTGTTCTGTTTTATTGATCTGTTTTGTCTAAATGCAAAATTGCTTCCAGGGCAAAGGTTTGGTCTCGTTTCTGTTTGAATTCAATATATGGAATGTAGAAGTTGTGATAGCTTCTAGATGTGTTTTTTATATAAGTAAACAGATTAGAACAAAATGATTCACTCGATCTAGAGTCTATTCACAGTAAAGGGACTCTAAATAAATTAAAGGTGGGGTCTCCGATGTTTGAGAAATGATTCAGAAAACTGAGTCGGAAGGACAAACTAAACTAAAATCAAAACAAATGTGTAGCCAATGAGCAGAAAGGGGCGGGTCTTGTCAATATGGGCAGAGAGAGTGTTCCGTGTGCATGTTTGACAAATGTCGACATTGGCTTTCAAACATCGGAGACCCTGCCTTTAAAGAATGAACGAATGAATGAATGAATAAATAAATAAATAAATAAATAGCATTATTCACACATTAATAAGGACAATATATCTCCCATTTAGTAAAAACTAAACAGTGATAATGTAAAAATGTCCTGACAGTCAATTTATTTGTGTGTGTGTTTGTGTGTGTATGTGTGTGTGTGTGTATAGAGTGTGAGTGATGTGCTGCAGGAGAGGTTTGCTGTGGAGATGAAGTGTAACACAGCACTCAGATTGGCAGCTCTGCACATACAGGAGAGACTCGCCAGCACCGGCCAGTCTCCCAAAACACCACTAAAGACCATTGTGTAAGTCTCACGTTACAGAGACTTATATAGTGGCACATGTTTATTCATATCATTGCTGTAAAACACTTTTTTAATATTAATTGTAATCTATTGTGTGTGTGTGTGTGTGTGTGTGTGTGTGTGTGTGTGTGTGTGTGTGTGTGTGTGTGTGTGTGTGTGTTCTGGTGTCCAAAGGAAGGACTGGGGTTTCGAAAGCTTTGTCTCCAACACCCTGCTGAGGAACATGAGAGAGAAGGACTTGAGAAAAGCCATCAGTTTACACATGAAGAGGATCCTTTTACAGGAACACAAGCACAAGGTGTGTGTGTGTGTGTGTGTAGTTGTGGTTTAATACAGATTAAATGAGAATGAATGTTGCATTTCTCCAGTGTAATCGTGTGTGTGTGTGTGTGTGTATGCGTGCGTGCGTGCGTGTGTGTGTCTTTGCGTCTTCAGGCGATGACAGTAAACCAGGCCAGGCTTAGCTACCTGAGTGAGATGTCTGAACTCAAGTCATTTGGGGGAAAATCATTTAGTGCCACAATGATGGTAAGAAACCAAAGACGACCAACAATATAAAATACAAATATAAATACCGTGTAAACATGTAGTGGCTATCTGTAAAAAGTGTTAGTAATCTGTTTGTAAATGCTTGGAGTTTATGTACATGAGAAATCCCCCAGAACACTGGACAGATATCTGGGTATAGATCTAGATTTGAAATTATACCAGACTAGAAAGGGAACCTGTCCTCTTCTGCAGGACACAGAATAGAATAATAGACACTCCTGTCTCCATCTCCACAGCTACAAGACAGAGAGTCTACGGTGAGCTTGTTGGTGGGTGCTCAGTACGGGGTGAGTCAGGTGATCAATCACAAGCTAAGCATCATGACCACACTGGCGGAGTTCACCAGCATCACCAGGGTGGAGCTCGTTACAGAGTCGGAGCGTGTTAGCCTCGTCAAGATCTACATGCAGGACATTAAGGTACATGCTGTAGGTGCGTTCGTTGGTATATAACAGTACATACAGTACTCTACATTCTCTGCATTCTTTTTCTTCCCACCAGCCCATGACGTTGCTGCTGGAGTCAGCGGCTGCTAAGGACCTGTCATGTCTGGTAGCCGGTTATTGCAAAGTTTGCATAGATCCTCAAATCTGTGTGTTCCCCTGGACAGAGGAATCAGCGAGCCACCGTATATCTGCAGAGGAAGGTATAAATAATTAATATAAATAATTTCTGCAATAAAACAAAGAAGTAAAATGACACTTGATTATTTAATGCTAGTTCTGAAAGAGTCCAAGCTGTAGCAGTGTAGTTGGCATTTACACGACTAGAACACAAGCACATGGTAATGTAAACAAAAGCACATGGCGTTTACTTAAAACTGAAAAGTACTTTATTTATACCGATGATAAGATCCACTTGAAGTAAAGTAATACGGTGTGGATATATCTGCACTCTATAGGTTACGTGTCAAGGTGTTGCAGCGACTCCGAAGACTCAGAGGTGGATGCTCTGCTTGGTCATGAAACAAGTCCTAACCAGGCTGATCGTGTGGTCATTAATCAAGTTGTAGGACAAGAGGAAGGAAAGAGCAAAACAGTAGAAGAGGACGATGTGGAAGACAAGAGTGAAAAAGAAAGTGTGGAGAACGGAGCTGGAAAAACAAAAAAAGAAATAGAGGAGCCAGCAGAATCTTTGCATGAGGATGAAGGAGAAACGGTAAAGTGTCTTGCAGAAAATGACCTGATAGAAACCAAGGAAGGTGAACAAGAGGCCAAGGAAGTGGAGCTGCCGTGTGTCGTCATTGTCGAGGATCCGCCATCAGAGGCTTCAGATTCGGTTCATACAGACTCACGGTTCGTAACCAGCATGTCCAGTGACTCCATGGATGCTTTAGAGGAGGATGACTTTTTAACCTACTTTTCCACAAACTGTGTCAGCCAACTGAACGTTAGAGATCATTACCTCCATGTAGATACTCACGCGCCATGTCCGAGTCAACCGGATCGGCAAGATGGCGATTTCAATGATGAACTCTGTTCCATTGAGTTTCCTGTTGACGATGACGAATTCTTATGTCTTGCTGCCCTGTCTAACATCGCAGAATGCCTACCCAGTCCCACTGAGGCAAGTGAGGATGAATATTCTGAACAGGGAGGCGATGAAGATGACCAGGAGGCACCAGAGGACGTTTTCGAAAGCGGTGAGCCTCTGAATGGAGAATGTGTGTTTACATTCAACCAAGGTGATGCAAAAAGGTACTACAACATTTGCACGATCGTAACACCCGATAGCGGTCACATTCGCGCACGAAAATCTTCTTCTCATCATACTCATGAAGAAATCAAAGAATATATTGAGAGGAAGACTGAGCCTGCACCCATCCTTCTGCAGCCTCCTCCAGAGTTTGGAGACAGCAGTTCAGAGGATGAGTTCTTTGATGCCCAGGAGAGATTTATTGCTGAGGAACCTTTGTCAGCACCAATGCCTAAAGGTATCCTATTATGTACTCATATTTACATGTGTTTGTGATTCTTAAGTGGTGAGTTACAAAATCTGGAGTTTAGATTATTTGTAATACATCATTTGCTTTTATGTCTTTAAACAGAAAAAAAAATCTTATGTGTTTATTCATACATCTGAACTTTCCAGGACATTCTAGAGAATCGAGTGTCAAGAAGCGTACTCTGAGCCTAAGCAACGTCACCGTCAGTGCTGGCGAACAGCGGAAGCGAGACACAGAGACTAGAAAGAGAGAGAGAAAAGATAAAGACAAACTAAAGACGGAGGAAAAAAACGAAGTTTCTAGGTTCCGAAAGAGAAGCAGAAAGCGTCGTTCCTTTATGGAAACAGAGTATACCTCTTTAGTAACATTTCCTGCAAAAGACAAGGCAACAAATTACAAACAAATCCCAAATCACTGGTTGGAACCCAGCCATCTTGGTGAAGACCATCCCGGTGGTCCGTCAAATCAAAGCCCCTGTCCCACCGTGTCATGTCTATCAAACGCTGAAGGTGAGCCAGCACAAATGGAATCAAAACCCATCAATCTCCTGCATGGTAGTAAAATCAGTAAAGCATGTCAGCGGAAACAGCAGGTTATATTGATGGAACCGGATTCTATGGAATTTAAGTCGGTCACAGAAATAATGTCTACTTCATCGCCTGCTATCGTAGCAGTACGCACCTCTACAGAGCCTAAAGTAAAAGTCAAAGAGATGAGCAGTGCTGACGGACTCAAAAAAGAAGGTGCAGTTTGTGGAGATATGTCCGCAAGGTTGCTTGATGGCCACTTGTTTTTTGGAACTCTTAGCAGGGACTACGCTGATTATGCTTTAGATGTAAAAATAAATGACCAAGAATCTCTGTTAGAAGGTCCATTTAATGAACCATTGCTCAGGAAAAAGAGTCGCTCACTTCCACACTTAAACCAAACATCTGCATCTAGCACACTTTCTTTAAAGGTCCCAGCCACGTCCTTCAAGCAGATACCAAGCATGGACAGGCTTGATGTAGAAAATCTGGAAATGGACGTTCAGAAATGTTCGACAGAGCCAACAATGAGAGCAAGGAGTCAGAGCATGTCTGCAGTATGTGACAGTAGTGCTGTCTCTTGTTTAACGAAGAACCTCTTCCCTCAGACGGAACCTGCAGTCTGTACCAAAGAACCACATTCTGGTGAGAGTTCTGTTGATCCATTCACCCAAGAACACTCCTCCACCGTATCTGTTGGGTGGCCTACCCAAGGATATGTTTCCGGTCAGTGTTCTGGCATCTTTGGCCAGCTCTCTGCTTCTACACCGCAGAGAAAGATACAGAGCTTGCCCTCGAACCTGTCTCGTTCCCAGGAAGTGCTAGCTAGTAACAGTAGTCTCGCAGATTATGCCAAACCAGCAAGGAGTCTTTCTGAAGATATATCTACGACTGGGGTAAAGTCTGACAAGGACACAGAGGTGGATGAAGAGTTTCAGAATGTAGTTTGCAATAAGTCTCATGTGGAAAGAGTACCGAAAGCTGAACCCGAAGAACTCTCTTGCCCCTCAAAGTCACCTTCAAGACTGAAGCCTGATGACGCTGTCAGAATCAGCCCTCCGTCTCTTGTGGTTACTACGCAAAACATATACGGACCATGGGGTGTTGTGACATCACAAGAGACCATCAAATTACAAGCAGGAAACAGTAGACTTGTGGGTGCACACTCGCAGCCTCTAACAAATTGTGACTGTAGGCCCACCGACACTCAGCCACAGGCCCTGTCTGGACCAAATCTGAACCCAAAGCCTGACTTTACTTGCAGTTCAGTGCTTGCCTCAGTGTGTGAGACAGTAATCGAAAGTGCAGAGACACCTATGGAAGTTTGTGGCTGCCAATCAGCATACACCAACTGCTTCAGCGGCGTTTTGGAAAATGCAAGTTTTGATAATGAACTAACTGTCTACGAGTTCTCCTGCAGATCACAGCAAAGCATACGTGACCGGGTAGCATTGGTGACATCTATCCCTCCTTCATCCCTTTCTGGTTCATCTTCTTCTTTTTCACCATCCTCACCCCTCCCAGCTTTCTCTCGTGTTGTTCCACCACCTTCCTTATCCACGGAACTTGGCCCCCTTCTGTCGCCCCTGGACACCCCTGACTGCTTTCTCTCTGACCCTCATGGAGATGCTATAACTGCTTTACTGTCCCAGCACTACCCCTTACCACCAACAGGCTTCCTGGCTCTACAGACAGATGTTGATACACTACTAACTGTCCTGGATGGTGCTATGAAGGACCACAATTGCATCCAAGAGCATCCCAGAGACACATGTGCAGAGCACTTTTCTGAAAATAAGCGCAGGATGCATGTGGAGGCGCGAGGCTTTCTGGCTGGCTGTCAGCAAGTCGTAAAGTCTGGACAGGCCCCAGCAGAGACACTGCAAGCTCTTGCAGACAGTTTTCACTCACTGTTACAGCTGACCGTCGTATGCCTGAGTTTCTCTAGCTGCCAGAGGTGCCAGGAGCGCCACACTCAGACCTTGTTGGGACTTGTAGACGTGGCGCAGACATATCAGGAGTTTGCACGGGCAGCAGAGCGCTTGGGCATGGCTACAGAAAGGAGGACTTGCCATGAGCTCAGTATTAAACTCCTGGCCCGCCAGTGTACCGCGCTCACAACCTCAGTCTTCTGCCTAACACAGCTATTCCGTACTCTCACGGCCCTTTGACCTTCGAACAGTAGCGTCTTGCTGACACCCGACTCGTGTGTAGTTCCGCCAAATCTAAGCTACGTAAGGCATTTAAGTAAGATATTAATATAAAAAAGCCTAACTACAGCAACCTAACGATGCCGACCTTTTACTGATGAGTGCACACACACAAAATCAGGGTTACACTGCTAACGAATTAACTTGCACCGACGACAATCATGTAAAATGAATAACTAAAATCGACTTGCGGTATTGTTACTTATCAGTGTTGTTATTTGAATGTATGAAATTATTTTCTTATTTTCTTATTCCAGATCTATGTAGTTAGCAGCTTTCTTGAATTTATCGTTGTTTTTCCTTTATCGTATGCGTGGAGTAGCAGTTACGCACAAGAACAGGACCTAACCTCGCCTTTGTCTTTTTTCTCCTTATTTCTCCTCGATCTTTTCGTTTTAAGCATAATCATACACGCCTCTTAATCAAACTTTATTACAAATGCATGATTTTATTCGTTGCCACACCTGTCTGCATGCTCACCAGAACAGAATCGACAAAGGCTCGACATTTCGCAGACACTAATGGCTATCTGTTAGTGACCAGGACCTATACTTTGTATATTTAGAGCAAGTATACCAAAGGATATAAAGAACTATGTACATTTTTTTGAAGATGGAGACTCGAGTCATGTGAGTAGGTTTTTCCATGATGGATTTTGGCTTCTTTAATTGTTTAATTCTTTCCATAGGCTGTATTATATATATATATATATATATATATATATATATATATATATATATATATATATATATATAATATATATAATTTTTTACTATAGACACATTATTTATTAAATCATTTCAAGTCCCATCAGATCCACAGAGATACGTTCTTGCTATGTGTTCATTCATTTCTATTTCTTTAAGCTTCATTTTAGTAACTTTAGTACTGTAAAGGCAACATGAGCTGTAATTAGGTTGTTTGTAGTTTCTGGAAATCGTGTCCTCTTACACAGACATCGGAGGACTGGCTCTTTCGTTTCTCTGAATAATACTTTGGAATGACTTCCTACTGGAGCTTTGACGGCCACCAAAATGGCACAAGGATTGTATTATTACTCTTTCACACCGGTGTGTGTGTGTGTGTGGACTAATCAGGAAGCTGCTGTGTACTGTCCTCATTAGGCATGCTTCATAAAATTCACATACTGTACTTTACAAGTATTTACAACACAGACTGGAGGATTGCATGCACAAACCTAAGCATGACCTGATCAAGTGACTCATGAGGTATGAATTAACGAACGACTGTAAATCTCTTGCTTTGTAATGCAGTATTCACTATTAAAAGGAGACTCGAAATAACTCGTGTTTAAGTGTCTTTCATCAAGTATTGTTCTGTCACAGTTATGCTTCCTTGGCGTCCATGTTTCTCTTACCTTTGCATTGTGCCACCTAATTATTTAATTAAGAACTGTGATATTTCAGAACCCCTGAAACTTAATCATGAAACCAAACTGATCACACTGAAGAACATTTCCTATGGTTCATTTCATTTTCACACCACGAGAAGCCAGGAATCTGAATGGGATTCTAGACGACCAGCTCAACTTGTCTGACTGCACTATTTTACCCTGGACCCTTTTTCTTCACAGCATCAGCGTTGACGTTGATTGTTCCTGCAGTAACTCACTGATCTACTCTAGACTGGATTGTCATGTACTAGTGTAACTTTATCATTTTTCAAGTCTGGTCTAGTTGGAAATGACAGTTAACATTGCAGTAAGTTAGTGTTCATGTTACTTCCTGTGACCGGTCTTGAGCAAGAGCATCCTTTCCTAAGTTGAGCAAAGGTTTCTCTGGCATGATGATATCTCCCTTTGCATAATGAATCAAACTTATAACCGATGTGACCTTTCCTGAGCTCTTCTTTCTACACTTCTATGCATTAGCACTATTTTTGGACACATATTTTTAGTCATTATTATTATTATTATTATTATTATTATTAATAATAATAATATGTTATTATTATTATTATTATTCATTCATTCATTTATTCATTCATTTTCTTCCGCTTATCCGAACTTCTTGGGTCACGGGGAGCCTGTGACTATCTCAGGCGTCATCGGGCATCAAGGCAGTATACACCCTGGACGAAGTGCCAACCCATCGCAGGGCACACACACTCATTCACTCACACACTATGGACAATTTTCCAGAGATGCCAATCAACCTACCGTGCATGTCTTTGGACCAGGGAAGGAAACCGGAGTTCTCGGAGGAAACCCCAGAGGCACGGGGAGAACATGCAAACTCCACACACATGAGGCGGAGGTGGGAATCGAACCCCCATCCCTAGAGGTGTGAGGAGAACGTGCTAACCACTGAGCCAACGTGCCCCTGTTATTATTATTATTATTGTTATTATTATTATTATTGTTGTTGTTGTTATTATTATTGTTATTGTTGTTATTTATTACATTTTTATTAGTTTTATTATTTATTATTATTAGTGGTATTATTATTAACATTATTATTATTTATTATTATTGTTATTATTTTTTGTTGTTGTTGTTATTGTTATTATTATTGTTATTGTTATTATTAACATTTTATTATTCAGTCATTCAGTTCATTGGGATGGCAGAAAGACAATGAGGTGTGTTTTCAAACACTAGATGTGTGTTTGCTAGTCATTTAGAAATTTTGCATATTTTATTGTGTTTTATTTTAAAATTAGTAAAATAATCATCGGAGTTTAAGAGCCAATCAGATCGCAGCCTGAGTTCCCTGCTGTACTACGTCATCGGCACAGAGGCTGTAGTTCAAACGGCTTCTCGGACCCTATATTAGTGCACTACATCTAGGGCTTTATGGAGGAACACATGCGCCCTACCGAGTGCACTTTATGGAGCTGTTTGGTATTCGGTCGGAGAGCGTTCGGACTGAGCTTTTCATAAGTTACGGCACAGCGGCAGGTTTATGATTGTAGAATCAGTATAGCAGGAATAAAAGGAGCGGATAATATGGCGGAAAAAGGACCGGAAAGTACCGGAGATGTGACTCTGGATAACGCTGTTAAACAGTGGTTAGAGTTTGACAAGGTAAGCAGGTTTAATATGAATGGCAATGCTAGCGGGAACAGATCTACATGGTGGGAGTAAAACTAGTGTCAAACCGTGTGGTGGAGTGTTTATTGGTGCCCTATGTAGGGTTCGAGCTCAGTGTTCAGTCCGCACGTGTTTAGTGCACTAATGGATAACGCTGATGCTTTTACAATCACGACTACAGCTTGTTAGCTAGCTGTCAGTTCACCAAGCTAATACGTGTATTTTTACTCTCATACGCACACACATTGAACTTTTATTTGGCTTAATAATAAAGTTTCTTCCTTAAAATGACAAATGATTCAGTTTAAAATAATTGTGAATAAATGAATCCTTCCTCATTTTTTTTTTATATATAACCGTTGTTTCTTATATTTATATTTATGCTCCTTCTCTATTATTACTATGCACCAACACACCGCCCTACAGAAACTGGGAATAAACCTGATTCTGATTCTGATTCCTTCTGATTCTGATTCCTTCTGATTCCTTATCAAATCGTTCTTTCCGAACCGATTCTTTTGATGAACCAATTAGAACTGATTCACTATTGCATCTGGATTAAACTGTTTTTTTTTTAGCTTTAAGAAAAATAATAATAAGGATCCAGACTGAAATATATCAGAGGATGAGCATTTACTTCATCTGAGCGTTACTCCAATGATTTATAAAGGAAGAAAAATTTGAAGTGTGTCCCAAATCACACACTTAAACAATATTCTAGGTTCTCGTGTTGTTTCAATGGTGTGAGTTGTGTGGACACACGTACACATTTATACACTCAACTCTTACTATAGTGAGTCATCTGGGACACAGCTTTGGTCGACCTTGAGACGAGCCCAAGTCGATACAGAGGAGGTTTTGTGATGAGACACAAGGTCTACAGTGAGCCTCATTGTAGTAACTAAAGTGACATGGTGTGACACATGAAACTCATTTGGCAACTAAATGGAAAACGGATGGAAACTGATTGGCAAAAATTAAATCTGATGATTTAGGCTACATTTGAGTTTACATTGTCTGTGTTGCGTGTGGAGACGTGTGGGAGTAAAAGGAAACTGGCACGTCCCTCACATGACCGAAGTCAGTTGGCTAAATGCAGATGACACTGTCCATCTGACCATTAAATGAAAAAAAAAAAAAAAACATAAAAATAAAACGAGTGATCTTTCTCAGACTCCGAGGTCTCGGTGCATTCTGTATTTTATATTTCTCTGATATTTTGGCATATACAGAACAGCAAGACTGCGGAGTGCGTGCGAGAGATGGTGAAGGCAGGAAACATAGCTGAGCTACGCAAGTGTTTCAGCGCCCGGATGGAGTTCGGGACGGCGGGGCTGAGAGCCGCCATGGGGCCCGGCGTGTCCCGCATGAACGACCTCACCATCATACAGACTACCCAGGTGAGACGAGCACAAATAAATACAATGCTGCAGTTGGAGAGCACACAGCCCTCGAGGTTATGCCTCCAGACGTTTTAATAGGCACAGAAATGTGATGTTGATGTCGTTAAAACTTTCTTAGAACAAAATGTTTTCTTCAAGGCAGAAAATACAAAGCTGGAGACTCCTTCAGGAAGTTCTAATAATAAGCTTCACAGTTAATACTTTTATACACAATACATTTTTATTTGTTCTCTCTCTCTTTCTCCATTAGGGGTTCTGTCGCTACCTGGAACAGTGTTTTGAGGATCTGAAGACGCGCGGTGTGGTGATCGGGTTCGACGCTCGTGAGCACATCCCCAGCGGTGCCAGCAGCAGGGGCTTTGCCTCCCTGGCTGCGGCCGTGTTCATCAGCCGAGGAGTTCCTGTGCACCTTTTCTCTGTCTTCACTCCCACGCCGTATGTGGTGCGTAGTGTAGCTCTACACACACACACACACACACACACACAATACCACAGAGAATTCACTTAAAAGCTTAAAGATTTCATGAGTAATGGCGTCACAACCGTCACAGTGTCACATGCCACAATCATCTGTCTGAGCAATTTCTCTCTCTCCTCCCCCCCCTCTCACTCTCAGCCTTTCACTGTATCTTATCTGAAACTCTGTGCTGGTATCATGGTGACGGCATCTCACAACCCCAAACAGGACAACGGTTACAAGGTACAGACGGAAATCTCATAACATCTTACTGAGCTCAATGATTTATCTGGCGAACATTATCAGGATTTAATTTGACTGCATTTGGTTTATAGATGGAGTCATGATGATTCAGTCATCTACATATTTCACACTGATTGAGAGTGTGTGTTTGTGTGTGTGTCAGGTGTACTGGGAGAACGGCGCTCAGATCATCTCCCCACATGATAAAGGTATCTCTTCAGCTATAGAGGAGAACCTGGAGCCATGGGCTGAGTCGTGGGATACAGAAGCTGCTTTACAGAGCACGCTGCTCAAAGACCCGTATCAGGATATACACCGAGAATACATGCAGTCTATTCAACAACACTGTTGCTATAGGTACGTACACACACACACACACACACGGGATGATGTCGAGATGAAAAACGTTTCAGAACGTGGGATCGTAAACATTCGTGTGTATTTTTTCAGCTTTTAAATGCTGTGTGTTTCTGGTTTCTGCTTTTCACACAGAGAGCTGAACAAGAGTTCAGAGGCGAAGATCGTACACACCTCAGTGCATGGTGTGGGTCACATCTTCGTCCAGGAGGCTTTTAAAGCTTTTGACCTTCGACCTCCATACGCTGTGGAGGAGCAGAAAGATCCTGACCCCGACTTCCCAACAGTGGTGTACCCCAACCCTGAGGAAGGAGCAGGAGTGCTGGTAGAGACACACACACACAAACACAAAATTGGTGTTTTTGTTATTTGGATATTCCACAGCATTAAAGGTAACTAAAGTGTGTGTGTGTGTGTGTGTGTGTGTGTGTGCGTGTGTGTGTGTGTGTGTATATATGTGTGTGTGTGTGTGTGTGTGTAGAACCTGTCTTTTGCTCTAGCGGACCGAGAGGGAGCAACCGTGGTTCTGGCCAATGACCCAGACGCAGACCGACTGGCAATAGCTGAGAAAAAGCTGAGGTTATTGAGTGTATGAGTTTGTGCGAGTGTATGAGTGTGTTTGTGTGTGTGCGAGTGTATATGTTTGTGCGAGTGTATGAGTGTGTGTTTGTGTGCGAGTGTATGACAAACAAACACTTATACACCGGCACACAAACACACGCTTATACACACACACTCATATTCTGTGCGTGTGTGTGTAAGTGTATGAGTGTGTGTTTGTTTGCAAGTATGTGTTTGTGTGCGAGTATAAGTGTGTGTTTTTCTTACACTCACACACAAACACACACTCATACTCGTGTGAGTGTGCGAGAGTGTGTGCGAGTGTGTGTGTTAGTGTATGTGTGTGAACACACCTCCTTTCTCTTCATCTCACCAGTCCTCTTGTTGTTTATGCAGCGGTGAGTGGAAGGTCTTCTCGGGGAACGAGCTCGGCGCACTGCTCGGCTGGTGGATGTTTCAGTGCTGGAAGGAGAAACAAGGGGATCAGTACAAGTCCTTGGCAAAGGATGTGTACATGCTGGCCAGCACCGTCTCCTCAAAGATCCTGCGGGCCATCGCACTTAAAGAGGGCTTTCACTTCGAGGTGCCTGATCTTTCACTCTGTAACGATTTCACTGTGTAATCACCTGATTGGAATTTCTCCATCCTTCTGTTCTCTCGCTCTCTGTAGGAGACTCTGACCGGCTTCAAGTGGATGGGGAATAGAGCGTGTCAGCTGCTGGAGCAGGGAAAAACCGTCCTGTTTGCCTTTGAAGAGGCCATCGGTACGACACCACCAGCAAAACTCTCAGTTTAGTTTGGAGTCAGTTTCCAGAAGTCAGTAACCCTGAGGTGCCAGAATTTTGAGCAGATGATGTAACGCTCCATACACAGGGTTTTTAAAGTTTCCTTAACAGTTTCCTTAGCAACAATCTAGCAGCCACGTGGGACCGTAGTTAAACTGTCTAGAAAAAACATATTGAACACCTGGGACCTAGCAACACCCTAGTGACTAGCTGGGATAGCATAGCAACCACTTAGCAACTACCTGAGTCAGGCTTTTTCATACTGTTCCACAGCCAGTAGAAACATCTAACCTAGTAGACGAAGGCAATGCGGCAAGAAAGTGTGGGGTTTAAGCTCTCATAATTGTGTAATAACACATGAAAACCGTGTTTATTCAGGATACATGTGCAGTCCTGCCGTGTTGGATAAGGATGGAGTGAGTGCAGCAGCCATCGCCGGAGAGATGATCTCATACCTGACCTCCAAAAACACCTCCCTGTCACAGCAGCTTGAAGCCATTTACAACGAGTGAGTCGAAATAATCCCAAAATATGAGATTGACTCTTTAGTGCTGTGCTAAACTGGTAGCTATAGGCTTCCATTGCTTGTTAGCCGCATTAGCCTCTTCTCTGTGTGTGTACATAGGTATGGCTACCACATCACCTCGAACTCCTACTTCATCTGCCACAACCAGGACACCATCAGACAGCTGTTCGAACGTCTGAGGAACTACGACGGCGAGAACACTTATCCTAAAGACTGCCAGGGTTTCGCCATCACCGCCGTCCGTGACCTCACAACGGGTCACGACAGCAGCCAGCCGGATAACAAAGCCGTGAGCCGCTCCCTGGATTTTAAGAGCCTTTCAGATTCTGCTACACATGTAGCTCGTGTCTCTGACCACTTTCTGTATGTTTCTCACTCAGATCCTTCCTACCAGTAAGAGCAGTCAGATGATCACCTTCACCTTTGCTAACGGAGGCGTGGCCACTATGCGCACCAGTGGCACCGAGCCCAAGATCAAGTACTACACTGAGCTGTGTGCTGCTCCGGGGAACAGGTAAGAGCATCTACTCTGCACCATGACATCACCCTAAACACTTCAAAACAAAAAACAAAGCCACCAATATTTCACCAAAATCCGGTCCACAATTGAAATTATTAATATATGTTGTATATATTTCCAGGTTATTAGTCACCTTTAAATTATCATCAGTTCTCACAAATACTGTATCAAGGCATGTGACAAAATGATAGACCTTAGAATTTTATTCTAGAGTGTTTATATTATAGACATCACAGATCCTTAACTTTTAAATAGCTGTGTAAAAAATATAAAAAATATAAAAATGAAATGATATTTAGAAGTTTAAAGGTGTAATTAATGCTTTTTTTTTTTTCCTCTCAGTGATGTGACTCAGCTGAACAGCGAGCTGAACAGCCTGGTGGATGCCATCATCCAGAATTTCTTTCAGCCAGAGAAGAACAATCTGATCGCTCGACAAGCGTCGAGTTAATATGCTAGTGTAAAGTTTTCTGAAGTTCTCTCGCTCTATATCTCTCTCGCACGCACACACACACACGTTCGCATCACAGACCGCAGCTCTAATGACGTCACTGGGTTCAGAGGACCTGAATCTGTGATCCTAATGAATGCAATCTCAGACCAGCACTTTCTATCCTGAGAGGTCTTGAACACTACTGACCATCTGACATGCCCACTTAACATCAACATCACCCTTTATGACCCCCAGACACCAGTTCTCTTCAGAGCTACATTTTAGTTTAGTTTAGCACCAGAAATGTAAACTGAAGGGAAAAAAGATTTAATCAAAGCAACATTAGCATCGCAACACCAGGAAAGAAAAAAAAAAACCTTTGTTCGAGGAAACACGATCTTACAGAACCTGGGACCAGTAAGACATTTTCATCCAAGCATAGCTTCAATCTTTGTCTTTAATCTTTATTTCATTCCATAATGCAGCACTTTTGACTTGAAGCTTAATCAGGTTTTTAAGGTCTTTTTTAACAAAGAATTCGCTCTGGTCACATGAGGAGACATTTATTTTATGTATGTATATTTACGGAATGACTGTGAAGGAGGACGTTTTACGCTGAGCTTCCACAAACATAAATGTAACTCTAAACAGATGAAACTTGCTTAATATTTAAAAAAAATCAAAACAAAGGTAATTGTTGGTAATTTGCTTTAATGTAGGAGGAATGAAATTCTTCAGGATGCTGATTTCTTTACTGTAACACTGAAAGCATCTAACATTCCTGTTCACACATCTGTCTGAATCTGAATCCGGCGCTGTATTAGAAACCCTCACATCCAAGTTCCAGACTTTGACTGATTTTATTATCTTATTTCTGCTGGAATTTGATACTTTTGATTGCTGATTTATTCCTGTTTTTTTTTCTTCTCTGATGATGATTTTTAACATTCCTTTTTATTTAATGAACAGTTGTCGGTTTCCTCTTTGTCCACCTTCTTAAACCTTTAGTGTTGGTGTTTTCTTGCTGGCGTGTCCATTGGTGTGAATTGTGGTGATATTAACCTCATACACTGATATTATAACTAGTGCTGAAGTGTGATATTTGAGTAATTGAACTTTGCTACTGTACTTAAGTACTGATTATGCCGATTTCTACTTTAACTGATTTTGCTGATTTTTACTTTGAACTTTACTTTATTTAAGTATTAATGAATTAAAAATGTATTAAACATTATCTTACCAGTGGACCTTAAACATGTATAACATATCTATATATCTGAAAGTTGTCTCAAGTTAGCATAATATTTAATAAAGTCAAATAATAACCTTTAAATAAAAAAAAAGTCCCACTTTTTAATAACCTTTACAATTGATGTAAGCAGATTAGCGATGATGTAGAAATATGACACAGTTATAAACAGCACAAACATGTTCATTTGACTCACCCTCCTTCATGCATGGATAAGATTTCCTCTCGCTTATTTCTGGTCAGTTTTATATACTTAATAACTGAATACAAAATAACGTCCCACTCGAGTAATTTTACTTATTAATACAGAGGTGCAGGTTTTCGCCTCAGATTCTAAGTATTGAGTATAACTTTGTCTGAAAGAGACTGAATTTGTGCAACTCTCTCCAGATCTGAGAAATGTGAGATTTAATCTTCTTTTCTTATTTATTCCATATTACAAAGTGACTGTGTCTGAAATGCAGTGTATAAGTAGAAAAATAAACTATTAATTAATCATGGTTAATTAACGCATCATGTGGTTTTGATTCAGTTTTGTGGAGTCTGAAGTCTAATCCAGTGGTGTGCATTTTGAATAAAATTGAAAGATTCCACATAGCCATTATCCAAAGCACCTGCAACTGCAGCTGAAGCAGACATTCCTGGGATTTAAACTCAGAACCACAGAGAAACACAAAATTGAAGGACTGCTGAACGTCATTGCAGTGCTCTCTGAATAAATCCTGAAGTGTTTACTGTTTGTATTATTTAATAACATTTATTACTTTATCTAAATATTCCTCTGCCGTGTGGACTCGAACCCACTGTCGGCTCACACACGTGGCTCACACTGTACACACTTCACACTTTTGAGCTGAACATTCTTCAGTTAACTTTATACTTATTAACGAATAAAAGGAAAATAATTGATCACATCGCTCTGTCTTGTGTTTTTCTTTGTGGTTAACATTTTGAAACAGGATTTTGAGACGGTTCTATAAAAGCTCTGTGTCTAAATGTCAATACATTTTGGTTTTATATGCACAAAAAACCCCAGCACAGATTACACAGGGTATTAAATAATGGGTGATTATAATGATAAACCATCAGTCATAAATTATATATATATATAATTTTTATTATCTGTCAGTCTGTAAAAGTTTACAGATGTAAGTAATTCCTTTTACCTCAGTAAACTGCATATGTAAACAAGAGATATCTCTTCATGCAAGTTGTGTGTGTATATATACATATATATATATATACAATTTTTTTATTGATTTATAGTGTTGTTTAGCGTTACTTTCAATTGTTTTATTAGTACATTTCAATTTAGTTACCTGATTTATTTCTTCGTTTGTGTATTTGTTTGTTTATTCAATTATCGTTCGGACTTCCGGTAGCCGCCATGCTCGGTAACCTAGCAGCATACCCACGAAAACCCCGCCCACCGAACGCGCATGCGTCGAGAAAGAGAGCGCACGAGCAGCAGGCTCGCTGTGAGCGCCGCACGTCTCGTGTACACTGAAGTGAAGTTTCACTGAGGAGAAACTTCCTTATCACTGCTTTATTTCCCGACAAAAGTCGTGCTTTTTGTGAACCAGGATTAAGTAATGAAAACCATTTTAAGAAGTTGTAATGAATGAGAAAAGTCTAATGAGTGTTTAAATGGATAATAACGGGGTTTGATTGAAAGAAATCCGTTAACGAAGTGGGCGGAGCCTCTGCACGTGAAGGTACAGACATTATTATTATTATTATTATTATTATTATTATTATTATTATTATTATTATTGTTATTAATTTTTACATATTCATCAAAAAAACAAAGTCATGTTTTATCCACTTTTCACCACGAGCTTTGATGTTACTGTTCATTTCCTCTTGCACTTTTGGATATTTAACAGTTTACACACCTGCATGTTTGATGCACTGTCAGGTTTTTAAATAAAACTATTTTTAGAATTTGTGGTGAAATTTGTATACCAGTGTGTGTGTGTGTGTGTGTGTGTGTGTGTGTGTGTGAGAGAGAGAGAGAGAGAGAGAGAGAGAGACAGCTCTCAACTAGGACATCACACACACTACAATTAAATTTCATATTTAGAATAGACATCACTTAAATTCACCCCTGTGTGTGTGTGTGTGTGTGTGTGTGTGTGTGTGTGTGTGTGTGTGTGTGTGTGTGTGTGTGTGCGTGTGTGTGTGTGCGCGTGTGTTTGTTGTGCCTAAAATAAGTCTCTGAAAAACTGATCCTCCTCCAGAGTATCAGATGAAGTGTCCTTCATGATTTAGTCCAAATCCTAACCTCATTCTATGATCAGGGGCGTCTTCTACAATCAAGGGACGAAATAAGGTTTTCATGATAAAAAAAAGATCTTTATATCCGTTTATAGACCAGTTAAACGCTGCATAGCCTCCGTGTAGCATGTTAGTTCCTGTTCTCACTTCCGTTCAAAAACTCTGATAAACTCTTCCATCCTGAGGACTTTACTGTGGTGGAAAACCATTATTATGGAAACCCTGGTTCAGGTTTTAACTGGTTTTTTTTTTTTTTTTTTTTAGCAGTTTTGTAAAACCCCTTCCCCTAGACCCTGCCTCTCAAAGTCTGAACAACTTTTTTATATTATTGCGATAAGTAACGAGAGTAACACTCAGGGTCATGCTGTTACAGGACGTTAATGTTAGGGTTGTGGGATGAAGTTTCTGTGAGACATTTAATTGTATTGGATAACCAATGTTTCTCTGATGCTCAGTGCTCATGGAGGGCATCTGCTTTGAGGTGAAACCCAGAAGTGACCCCGTCCCTTCTTCCAAGCCACTCACAGATGGATCAGGATATAAAGACGAGGAGGAAGAGGAGATTCGGTACAGATTGACACTGGCCGGGTCGTTAGCGGTTCACCCCCAGATCACCATGGCCATGCTGCCATGGGTGGTGGCTGAGATACGCAGGCCTGGGTTGAAGGAAAGGAGCTCCAGCACAACCATATCTGGACCTCAAGCTCTAGAGGTGAGCAGCTGTTGAGGGATTAACAGCTTCTGAGTGAAGGTTTTATAATCATCAATATCCCGTCTTGCGTTCTTCCAGATGTGCGACTGTCCGGTGGTCCTGCAGATCTCGTGTTCCATGGTGCGGTGTGTGCTGGGCATGGCCTGTGCAGAGGACCAGTGGGACCCGCTGCGGCACAACGTCCTCTTTCATCAGCGGCCACATCGCGTCACCAAACTCATCCACAACAGCCGAGAGCCGAGCTACTTCGGTTGTCTGGTTCGGGATGAAACCAGCGCTACCTGCTATGTGTTCCATTGCCATGATGAACACAAGGTACACCAATGTACAAACATGCTTATGCACACACACATGCTTATACACATACACACACCCACATGCTTATGCACACACCCACATGCTTATGCACACACACACACACACATGCTTATACACACACAAACACAGACATGCTTATACACACACACACATGCATCCACACATACACACACACGTTTATACACACATGTGTCCACACATACACACATGTACACACACATATATACACACGTGTGTATACACACATAAACACACATGCATATATACACACATGCCTTTGGAAATACACACATGCACACACAGACACACATGCATATACACACACACATAGACACACATGCATACACCGATACACTCACATACACACAGCCTCACACACAAACTCAAACCTCTGTTATGCCTAGCATTCATCATATATCACCCCCTTGGCTTATCTATTTCTGATTGACCTTCCCTGAGGTGTAAGACACACCTGCTACATGTCAAACACACACAAAACAACAAAAAACAAGAGAAATCACAATTCTGATTGGTCAGAAAGTCTTTCTGAAGGCCAGACAATATGACATCACAGATTTGTTCTACGTTATCTTTTCTATGGTAACAGCTTACACAGGGACTCAGAGATAACAGTTTAATGATGTTCCTTATTGATTATGAAGTTAATGATGATTCATTCAAACATTGCACGAAGGTTGTGGGAAAGTTGTGTGAATGTTGTCTGAAGGTTTTGTGGTTTCTGTGCAAAATTTTTTTTAAATTTTTGTCTCTTTGAAGATCAGCTTTTATCCCATGCTTTGATGCGGAGGTTGAGTGGGAGCTCAGAGTCTGTAAATGTCAGCACACACACACACACACACACACACACACACACACACACACACACACACACACAGTGTGTATGGTTATTATGCACAAATGAGCTATAAAAAGGAGTGTGTGAGAGAATGTGACCTCACTAGCATTTGTTTGTACGGAAACCAGATACAGCAACCTGACCTGAGGACCATGTGGACACTGCATATATACACACTCTCACACACATTGCATATTCACACATACACACACACACACACACACACACACAGACACGCTGCATACACACTACACACGCACACACACACTACATATATATACACAGACACACTGCATATCACACACACGCATCGCATATTCACACATGTACACACACAAACACCCCCGCTAGGAGTTTTGGAGGACTTGGGAGGTTGTGTGTGAAGACTTGGTCTGCATGTTATTTTGAGCCTGTGAGAAAGTTGTGTGAATGTTGTACAGAGGTTTTTATTGAAGGTTGTGTGAACGTTGTATACCAGTGTTGGAGTGAAGTGCTTCACAATGCTGCTCACTCAGGATGTGGATCTGACTCATTTCCTGTTCATTATTGTGGCCATAGGTGAGATGGGGTGCAAAGTGTGTGTTTGTGTGTGTGTGTGTGTGTGTGTGTGTGTGTGTGTGTGTGTGTGTGTGTGTGTGTGTGTGTGTGTGTGTGTGTGTGTGTTGTTTTCACTGTTTATTTGAAGTTAGTCTTTCTCCTCCTCTCTTTCCACTTTTTCATTTGTCTTGTATCTCTTTGTCTTTCTTTCACTTCCTCTCTCTCTCGCTCTCTCTCACTCTCTCTCTCTCTCTCTCTCTCTCTCTCTCTCACACACTCTCACACACTCTCACACACACTCACACACACACACACACACACACACACACACACACACTGAGATACGAAACTGGAGATATTTTATCTGAGCCTACTGAAGATACGTGAAAGAGCTGTCAGTTTTTTAAAAGAAAGTTGTATACCTGTGAGAATAAAGAAACCAGGTCAAAGAGCAGATCTTCCTAAGAGCGCTGCGAAAAGTCCCACAACACCGAGACGTAGCAATCTGTAGGTATGGAGGGTAAGAAGGATGGAAAATCACCTGGTTTAAATGGACATCCAAAGTGTTCCTGGTGTTGTTCTGGGCCAAGGTGGGGGAGGACCTGCTGAAGGTCCTAAATGATAGACTAATGAGAGGGTTTCTGCCAGAGGTGGGAGAAAGTCACACATGTGCAAGTCACAAGTAAGTCTGAAGTCATGAATGTCAAGTCAAAGTCAAGTCGAGTCTTTTTTTAATATTTGTCAAGCAAGTCTCAAGTCCCAAATATGTGACTTAAGTCTGACTCGAGTCAAGTCGAGTCCCCATCTCTGAGTCATTTAACTCAAGTCCGAGTCAAGTCTCAAGTCATGAATGTCGAGTCTTTTTTTAATATTTGTCTCAAATATGCGACTTAAGTCTTACTCGAGTCAAGTCATATGCCTTGAGTTCCCCATCTCTGGTTTCTGCCACAGAGGTGCAGAACAGTCCTCATACTGTTACCAAAAAAGGGAGATCTAACCAACATCAAAATCCCGAGACCTGTGTCCTTATTATGCAGTGATTATAAAGTAATCTCTAAAATTTTAGCCACCTGACTGGGAAGCATTCTGGAGGAAGTGATTCATGCTGATCAGACCTACTGCATACCCGGGAGGTCTATATTCCACAACATCTGGCTGGTTCCAGACCTTTTAAAAAACCGGGAAGGGGCAGTTGAGAGTAAAAGGTTGCTTAGTCAATATCTGATACCCAAAATGTCCTACAGAGGATGCACTAATTATTAACAACTGAGTAGCATCTTCACTTTTATCTTGAATCTAGTGGATTTCACCGGGTACATCAAAGTGTTTAACATCTGTCTAAAGAAGGTAGGCAAGGTGTAGTGCAGCTACAGAGCAGTAGCCACTACCGCAGACTCTCTATACTGGATTTTAAAGGGAACCCCTCATCCACGGAGCTCACAAACTGAAACTTCTACTCTTCCTGATGATGTATGCAGATGGCCATTTTCTCCGTGGCCATTTTCACACCTTCTCTGAGTGTAGTTTAACTCCACAATACAAAAGCTTGTACTTCAGCTTGCACATTTTTTGTCTTAGAAACATGAAGTCGGTTAGAAGTTCTTTTCTTTATTGTATTTTGATTATTATTATTGAATGGTGTTAACCTCTGAGAACCCTAATTATGTGTATAATATGACTTATAAAGGTGTTTGTAAATTAAATTTCTATCCATCCATCCATCCACCCAACGTTTTTATGTTTCACTTCCTTTCCCTCAGTCTCTCTCTGACTGATGAGGAATTTCTGAGCCACTAGGTGGAGCTCTGTTCAACTAGTATTCGGAAATACAGTTTGGCAGAATTTCAACTTGAGATCACACACACACACACACTCACTCACTCACCCTCATGTCACTTGTTTTCTCAGCTTATTTTGACACGACCAGCTGTTGCTGCTGCAGTCACACACTGGATGGAAGTCCAATCCAAATAGCAGTCCAGCCAATCCGTGAACAATACAGGAGCACATCTCGGTCACAAGGCTTATATGACACTAACAACCAGTTAAATGTATTTTATGTGAGATGCTTATCCTGGTGAAGGTCACAAATACACCCTGGATGATAACCAACACCCCCCATACACACACATTTATGCACTCTTTCACACCTAGAGGTCATTTTATTTAGACATACACACATATATTAGCTCACCAGCTTCTGCACATACTACCATAGCTTTATGTATTTGTTCTACATATATTTACATGTTTATCTGCTCATTTACACAGTTCTACTAGATGCTAAACAGTTAGAAGTGTTTCTTCAGCTAGATGCTAAACAGCGTTTCCATCATACAGCTATTTACCCGTTCCATGCAACGACAAAGTTATATCTGTCTTTCGATCCTCACGACTTTTAACGTCATTTTCATCAGAATGCTCTTGTACTAAGGATGCTGGGCCACATGGGAATCAAGAAACTCTGTTTGCCTTTAAAGATAATTATTTTCCAGGCTTCCTTGTTTTCTAATTCTCATGTGCTGGTTAAATTTGGTGAGATTGGGCTCATTCAAGAAAGAGCAGATAGCCATGAAGTGGAAGGGTTTATATACTGCTAAACAAGGCTGTTGGAGGAAATGTTAAGCCTAGTTTGGATCGGATTAGATGTGTTTGAGTGTGTAGGTTGTGTTGATTTTATATGGGGGTTGTGTGGATTTTATATGGGGGTTGTGTGGAGATTGTGTTGATTTTATATGGGGGTTGTGTGAAGGTTGTGTTGATTTTATATGGGGTTGTGTGTATTATATATGGGGGTTGTGTGTTGTGTGGATTTTATATGGGGGGTTGTGTGGAGGTTGTGTTGATTTTATATGGGGGTTATATGGGGGTTGTGTGGAGGTTGTGTTGATTTTATATGGGGGTTATGTGGGGGTTGCGTGGAGGTTGTGTGGATTTTATGTGGGGATTGTGTGGATTTTATATGGGGGTTGTGTAAAGGTTGTGTGGATTTTATATGGGGGTTGTGTAAAGGTTGTGTGGATTTTATATGGGGGGTTGTGTGAAGGTTGTGTGGATGTTTAGACAGGGTGTGAATGTTGTATAAAGATCATGTTGTCATAATGTGTTAAATTTGTGTTAATTGCATAATGTGTAAAATTTGTGTTAATTGTGTGTGAAGGTTGTGTTAAGGATAGCAAGCTAAAACTAGGTTTCTACTAAAGCTTTGGCTGATTCATGCCAACTCAGAAGTGGAAGCCTGAGCTTTGAACGATGACATGATCACCTCCATGTTTGTATTTTAGAGTTTGACTTAGAAAAAGAAGAAAAAGAAGAAGAAGAAGACCGAGCGCTCGGGGAAATACGGATGCTACGGATGTCTAGCTAATGATATAGCTAGCTAGTGTGTATAAAATAGATACTGTTAAAATATATAGAAATTGACAGAATTGTCAAAAATATTTAATTCTTTTTTTTTAATGAATAAAAAAACGAACAAAAAATGTAATCTGTAAAATAGAATGAAGTAAACTTTAGGTGATAGGCAGAACTTAATGAAGTGTAAACTCTCAGGTAATCCGTATAATTATTACATTTAGACGGCGAATCTGTTAACCGAGTTCGCTCCCTAGGTAGGGAACAAGTGTCGAATTGGGACGCACCTTTCTGCTCCAGTTCAGGCGACTTATCCAACTTTTTTATTTATTTATTTATTTATTTTTACACTGAGGTAAATGGCTGTGGCAATGAAAGCGCGGTTTCAGAACTTGCTCAGGCGGGATGTGAAAGCGGATAAAAACACAGTGAGTACCGCTCTAGTAACTCACAGACTTACAAAAAATGGTTTATTTTACAGAAGTTCACACACTGACACTGTTTAGGCTAAAAAGCTAGCATGCTAAACCCGGTCAGCTTCAATAGCTAATAGCTAATAGTCTCAGAGTTCAATTAAATATGTTTACTTTTTTATTAAATATGTTCACTTTTTTATCCTGGTGTTTCTGCTGTTAGGATTCTAAACGCTTTTTTTATTTACTCATATCTTATAACTGTTCCCAGTTCAGCTGAACTTGGAGAAAAGTGCAGTGTAATAAATCTTAAACTAGTCATTAATAAGGACGGTGTCTGTGAGCTAACAGTGACATTACTGTGCTTTCTTGTTCAGCTCATTCATTTAATGTGAAGTACACACATGTAGGAGGTTAAAATTAGGAGAAAGATGCAGAGATCTGTCTGACATTCACTGAGAGAGACAGACGGGTGTGTATAGGGGAGAGAATGAGAGAGAGAAAGAGAGAGAGAGATACAGACAGACAGACAGGTGTGTGTAGGGGAGAGAATAAAAGAGAGACAGAAAGGTGTGTATAGGGGAGATGGACAGCATAAAGAGAGACAGACTGGTGTGTATAGGGGAGAGAATAAGAGAGAAAGAGAGAGAGACAGATGTGTATGGGGAGATACATGGAATAAAAGTGAGAGACGTGTATAGGTGAGACGGACAAGTGAGAGACAGACATTTATGTGGAGACAGACAGAGAGAAAGAGAGAGACAGAAGTGTATGGGGAGAGAATAAAAGAGAGAGATACAGATGGAAGTAGAAAGACAGTTATGGTCAGTTTTGGTCTGCTCTTTGTGCTTGAGTAGATTGAAGCATGTGTGTGTGTGCACGCGCACATCCAGCTCTAACAGCCCTACACTGTTCCATTATCTACTCACTTCATCTGTATGTGGTTGATGAGGATGAGGATGATGTCATTAACCCACTGAAAATCAAATTCCCACAACATAACTGTCAGGGTTTTTTGTGTGTGTGGGAAAGTGAGTGAGTATGTGTGTGTGTGTGTGTGTGTGTGTGTGTGTGTGTGTGTGTGTGTGTGTGTGTGTGTGTGTGTGTCACATGACTGTTCTCGGCCACTTCATGTGACTGCTTCACCTTCTGCTCTGGCAAAACAACACTGTAGAACTGCCCTGTGTGTGTTTGTGTGTGTGTGTGTGTGTGAGAGAGAGAGAGAGACCAGTGCAGATCAGCTGAATAATGTCATATTTCTGTTATACTTTCTGTTTCTCTGGCACTTTATGACCTCTGACCTTTTGACATCCAAACTTGACATCACTCTTAGGTTACATGGGAAGCAGGAATGGAATTCCCCTCGAAACAAACACACACACACGAGCACACGCACAGAGTATTAAGTATTCAAAGCTGACTGAGCAAGTAGTGAGCATGAAGTTAGTGCAACTGCATCTGTTTACACAGTAGTCATAGTTCTATCAGCTTATCTGAAATTCTGTGTGTGTGAGGAAGGGAGTGAGCATGAGAGGGAGTGAGTGTGTGAGAGAGAGAGAGAGAGTGGGAGGGAGGGAGGGAGGTAGTGTGTGTGTGGGAGGGAGGGAGTGAGTGTGTGTGAATGTGTGTGTGAGTGAGTGTGTGTGTGGGAGGGAGTGAGTGAGTGAGTGTGTGTGTGTGGGAGGGAGTGTGTGTGTGTGTGTGTGGGAGGGAGTGTGTGTGTGTGTGTGGGAGGGAGTGTGTGTGTGTGTGGGAGTGAGTGAGTGAGGGAGTGTGTGTGGGAGGGAGTGTGTGTGGGAGGGAGAGTGTGTGTGTGTGTGGGAGGGTGTGTGTGTGTGTGTGGGAGGGTGTGTGTGTGTGTGTGGGAGGGAGTGTTTGTGTGTGTGGGTGGGAGTGTTTGTGTGTGTGGGTGGGAGTGTTTGTGTGTGTGGGTGGGAGTGTTTGTGTGTGTGGGGGGGTGTTGTGTGTGTGGGTGGGGTGTTTGTTGTGTTCTGTTTGTGTGGGGGGGTGTGTTTTGGTGTGTGGGTGGGTGTGTTTGTGTGTGTGGGTGGGTGTGTTTGTGTGTGTGGGTGTGAGTGTGTGTGTGTGGGAGGGAGTGTGTGTGTGTGGGAGGGAGTGTGTGTGTGCGTGAGAGAGATTGTGTGCGGGAGGGAGTGTGTGTGTGTGTGTGTGTGTGTGGGAGGGAGTGTGTGTGTGTGTGGGAGGGAGTGTGTGTGGGAGGGAGTGTGTGTGTGTGTGTGTGTGTGTGTGTGTGTGGGAGGGAGTGTGAGTGAGTGTGTGTGTGTGTGTGTGTGAGTGAGTGTGTGTGTGTGTGTGGGAGGAGTGAGTGTGTGTGTGTGTGTGGTGTGTGGTGTGTGGGAGGAGTGTGCGTGCGTGTGTGTGGGAGGGGGTAGTGTGGTGGTGTGTGTGTGTGTGTGTGTGTGTGTGTGTGTGGGAGGGAGTGTGA
>NC_062524.1:16464554-16469554 GCF_022655615.1 Tachysurus fulvidraco | reverse complement strand
TGAGTGTTTTTAATGCACTTAGCATTCCTTTTCTAGACAAGACTCGACAAGACCTGGCTACACCCTCTCTCTCTCTCTTGCTCTCTCTCTCTCGCTCTCTCTCTCTCTTTCCATCAGGTTTCTACTTTTTCTTCCCACAATGCCTGCCACAATGAGACTCCCTGCTCATTGTGGTGCAGTAGGATTTAACCCTCACTTCATCTCTAGATATAGAAAGCGATGCAGCGGCGCTTTAATCTCTTTACCGTGTCCAGCCGCCTCACCTCTCCAGTTTACCGTCTCCGTGTCCAAACGGCAGATAGTAAAACCACACTCGCGGCTCCTTCAGGCTCGAAAAAGCTGACGTTCTGGAACATTTTAGGTTTTCTTGAGCCTGATAGTAGATAAAGAGCCTGATGAGACTTTTGTGAGATTAAATAGTTTAACTGGAACTCGTAAATTGTTACTATAGCAACCATAAAGCCGATCAGACGGAGCAGGTTAACAAATGAATTAACGAATTCTGCAGCAATGCGGTGCGTGTATATAATACGTTAATGTACATGCACTCGGTCCCAGCACTGCTCTGTATTCAGGAAATGCTTAACCTTTTTTCTGGGGCTTCGATCATCGAGCTGTAAATAAATAGATAGATAGATAGATAGATAGATAGATAGATAGATAGATAGATAGATAGATAGATAGATAGATAGATAGATAGATAGATGGATGGATGGATGGATGGATGGATGGATGGATGGATGGATGGATGGATGGATGGATGGCTGGAAAATCACCGCACGATGGAGAGTTAATGGACGTCTTCATTTTTGTGAAACTGCGACCTTCGTGGTGCTTTGGGATGTTTATATTGACGGATTAAATAGAACAGAAAAGCATTTGTTCTCTCTGTCTCTCTCACACACACATGCGCACATACACACACATACGTGTTGGTTTTAATTATTTCCACTGGACACTTCTGCTTCCCGTGTTAGATTTAACTCTTCTGAGAATAGCAGCCAGTTCCTCACTTCAGCACAAATGTTTATGTACAAGCCAAAACGTAACAAAATACTTCTCTTTAAGTTGTGCTTTGTTTTTGTTTGGTTTTTTTTTTCGTTTTTTTTTTGTTAAATCATGTCTTGTATTTTTCTTTCAGGTCCCGGAGATCATCAGCACCCTTAGGCAGGCCAGTAAAAGCTCCGCCCGTCAGGTGGACACACCTACCGGTGCCCAGCCCGGCGACTCTCACCAAGACAACAGTCACCAGGACAACCCCGAATCGGTGACGGCCTTCACCAAAAGGTTCGAGGTGCTGTTCTGCGGGCGTGCAGTGGTGGCCAAGAAGAACGCTCCACCTGCACTGATAGACGAGTGCATCGAGAAGTTCAGCCGGGCGAATGCCACCAGCTCTCTGACTGCCGGGATCAGGAGAGCTTTCTCCCTCACGCAGGTCAGTGCTGTTAGAGGAAATTAGCCTCGCTCTTTATTCCTCTTATCCCTCACTTCTTCTATCGAATCAACATCATAAGAGAAAAGATTACCTCCTGTTAGAGAAAAACCTCGAAGCGTAGAAGTGATCGTTAGTGCTGACGCTGGAGACGTTGTCATTACCATACTGTAGCAACGTTTATTTATTCGCACATTTATTCTGAACCCACGGTGCTGTAGAGATAAGGATAAGGGTTTATGTATAAAATAAAAAAAACAACAACAATTTTTTTACCGTTAGAATAAAAGGAAATGCACAAAACGTCAGGGTAGAATTATTTTTATTAATATCGTTTATTAGACCACTAAAGGTAACGTTGTTGTGCTTGTCCTTTGCGCTGCAGGTGATAAACGGAGTGAATGAGGGAGCGGATGGAGGAGGGAAGAGGACGCTGTTTTTCCGGAAAGATCCGAGCTTCCCATCTCTGCAGGCGCTGGACGAGAACGGTCTCTCGCCTGAACTGCATCGCCGATCGGCGCACGGAGCCACAGGAGTCCAGCCAACCAGCCTGCAGGAGAACAGGACCATGTTATTTATGGTATACACACACACACACACACACACACACACACACACACACACAAAACCTGAGCCTGTACACAACATCCATCTTTAACATATAAACAATTTATCCACATTCCCTCTGGACTCTTGTACAATATTTTAGTTGCTCAGTGAGTTGTAGAGTAAATAAAACTCATGATGCACAGATTTTCCTTTTTTTTTTAATTTAGGTTTGTTATAACTGTATATTATTTACATTTTCTTTTCATTTCCTCGAAAATGCCATAAGCGTACAGCCGATAAAGAAGCAGCGTAGCAGTGACTGTGCCATATAGTGATTGTCGTGGACCTTCTGAGTCTCTTCTGCTGTTGGTTAAGTGTCTTTAAATCCCACAGAGACGATAAAATCACATTAAATAACAAACCAGCTTGAACAAAGGTCAAACACACACGGTAAAGCTGAATCAGGCATATTGGAGAGTGTGTTAATCCTGAACGTGTTTACTTACTGTGTGTGTGTGTAAAAGTCTTGTGTTCTTGGTCACGGTTGTTATTTTCCTGTAAAGATATTAAATTACTTTATTTAGCTCCTCCCACCACTTTGTTCCACTTTAATAGGAAGGTGGCAGCATTACACTCACACACCCGCACACACACACACAGACACCATGAGAATCTGATAAACTAATGTAACACTGACAAATTCCCAGAGATCCTGGAATTACAGTCTCTTCAATATTAGAGAGAGACTGGAACAACGACACACACACACACACACACACATTCAGCTGTGGTCTCACCTCAGTGAGGAGAAATACATACTGTAGCTAGTGAAACCACACAGATGCATGTTCACACACACACTGTAAACGTTTTCAACACATTGGTTTCACTGAATGATTGGTAATTTGTCTGTGATGTCAAAGCCAGTGCAAGTGTGAGCAACCCATAATGCATTTAACATTTCTCTCTCTCTCACTCTCTCTCACTCTCACACACACACATTCACTTTTATGTCTTTTTTTTTTTTTGTAGATCGGACACTCTCAGATCTTCCTAGTGAGTCCTGACAGTAAAAAAGTGGCCATCGAGAAGAGCTTCAGGGAAATCTCCTTCTGCTCACAGGTCCCACACTTGTATACAATATCACCATGTCTGACATATTCTAATGACTTAAATTATTAAAATATTCTAGATATATTAGATGTCCGTAAAGAGGTGTGGCCTCTGCCAATTATTTCTTTTGGGCGTGGCCTCGGTGCTCGTCAGTCCCAGAGAAGTAGTCGTGGTCTCAGGGTCATCTGTGTACTTATGCTTGCACGAGATTCTCTGTAAAATAATTTTAGTGCAGGTTTTATTTGGTTGTTTAAACTGTGTGTGTGTGTGTGTGTGTGTGCGCGCAGGGGATAAGGCACGTGGATCATTTCGGCTTTATCTGCAGAGAGTCGGACGAGGGCGGGAGCTGCCAGTTCGTGTGTTACGTGTTCCAGTGTACAGATGAAGCTCTGGTGAGGATTCGTTAAAGAACCGAGAAACAAATAAATATAAAATGAAATCCGATGACCAGCGTGAGGGGTTTAGCATGCGTGATCGTTTGACTTTATTTTCAAACAGGTGGATGAGATCATGCTGACTCTGAAGCAGGCGTTCTCTGTGGCCGCACTGCAGAAGAGCACAAGGACCCACAGCCTGCAATGTGACTCCTGCCCCATGCAGCAGCTGCACCGACTCTGCGACCACCTCGAGGGTCAGAACCACATTACACACTACAACATTAACTACGTGAAAGTCAAACAAATCAAATGCTCCTGCAAACGATGCGTGTGTGTGTGTGTACTGTAGGTCTCGCTGCGTCCAAGGTGAAGCTGGAGTTGCAGAAGCATGTGGCTTTACTGGATAATCAGGAGCAGGCGTGTGTGTTTGAGACGACCCTGGTGGGTATGACTCCCTGTTATAATACTAGCATCACATCAGCACCTCCTGACCCTTATAGTCAGTGTTTTTGTCCTGTTTGTGGTTCGATCACACGATGGCCCGAGTGATTCGTTGTATTTCTGATTTTCCTCTTTAACGTTTAAAGTTTCTTTCAGTTTCTTATTACAAGCTTGTTCAGGTGAATATGTTTTACTGGTCTGGAGGTAAAAGACGAAAGTGTGTGAGAGAGAGAGAGAGAGATCTACAGAAACCTGTTACACCACTTTTGCATGCTTGAAGAAGAGCCAGTTTCTTCCTTGTTGCTCGAATCTCTTCTGATCTTCAGGGTTTCAAATCTACATCCAGATTTCTGTACAGACTTTTTCACCCCCAGGGTTTGAAAGCCCTCAGTCTTGTGGTGAACACTGCACTCTGGCACACTATTTGCAGTGTTTGCTATTTTATGCTAAAGGATTTCCTGAACTGGTCTGAGAAACGCTGGAGCTATGAGAAACTCAGTAAAAGCTGTAGAGTGGCGACGCCTAGTGGCGGTTTTGATATATGCAACTATCTCCATTTTTTTTTGTCCTTTATGGTTAAATCATAAAAAGACATCTTTTGAAAAAGTTTTTCACAAAAAATAAAATATAAAGTGTGCGTGTGTTTGTAGAAAGCCAGACCGAAGTCGGACCAGGAGGAAAACGAGCTGGTGGTATCATGTTTAAGGCGACTCTATGAAGAGAGACAGAAGCAACACACACACACAGACATTGCACAGACAAAACAGGTACACACACACAAACATACATACACACACACCATGTTTACTGTCATGACCAGTTATTTAAATGAAGTAACTTCCTCAAGGAGAGTGAGATCTGTTTTGGTTGTGTGTCAGTTTTTGACGTGCGTGTGTGTGTGTGTATGTGTGTGTGTGTGTGTGTGGGTTAGGTAGCTCCAGCGGTGTGCGATGAGACGTCTCCAGTTCCCGAAGGCAGCATGAGCAGCAGCCGACTGCGTCTGGAGCAGTTGAAGAGTCGAGCCAAAAGATCGCTGACAGAGTCACTAGAAGGAATATGGAAGGTAGACACACGCACCGCACACACAC
>NC_062524.1:16454554-16457054 GCF_022655615.1 Tachysurus fulvidraco | reverse complement strand
GCGTGCGTGTGTGTGTGTGAGTGGGAGTGCGTGTGTGTGTGTGTTCGCGGTGGCGTCGTGTTTTTTGTTTGTGCTCTTTCTTTCTTGTCTCTCTGTCTGTTTGTGCGTGTCTCGTTCTCTCTTGTTTTTGGTGTCGCTTGTCTAGTGTGTCGTCTTTGTCTCTGTCTCTCTCGTGCTTTCTTTTTGTTTTTTTTCTCTCGTTTGCTTTTTTTGTTTTTTCGCTGCTTTTCTTCGTGTGGTGTGTCTATCTTTTCTTTCGTCTCTGCGAGTGGTTTTTTTGTGTATGTGTTGTTTTTCATATTTCCTGTGTGTGTTTCGCTTGATGTTTTTGCTCTTTTGTTGAGAGGTGTGTGTGTGTGAGAGTGTGTGTGTGTGAGAGTGTGTGTGTGTGCGAGTGAGTGCGAGTGTGTGTGTGTGCGCGAGTGTGAGTGAGTGCGAGTGTGTGTGTGTGCGCGAGTGTGTGAGTGAGAGTGTGTGAGTGTTATTATTATACAGAAAGACAGACAACTGCAGATGACGTCATCAGGATATAAAGATGGCAGTTACAGGCGTTCCTGCAGGCTGCTACCCTTCAGAGAGTGATGAATGCTCTCTCTCTCTCTCTCTCTCTCTCTCTCTCTCTCTCTCTCCTTATCTCTGACTCTCTCTTCTCTGACACACACTTTCTCTCCCTCTCTCTGACTCTCTCTCTGTCTATGACACACATTCTCTCTCTCTCTCTCTCTCTCTCTCTCTCTCTCTGTGTCTGATTGTGAAGTAGGTGTGTTTGCGTAAGCATCGTGAACAGTGCTTCAGAGAAAACGGCGAGCGTTGTGAAAGAAAGGGGGGGAAACGCTCTGGGGTGACTGAGTGCATGCAGAGGGAGATGGATTAGTGTTTGTCGTGTTCTAGATCAGATCTGGTTATGCGTCACTCTTTCTCACTCCTCACCAGCTGCTTCTGATTACCTCCAGTGTATCACCGTATACATGTGTGTATGTGACGTGACGTGACGTACGTGTTATTTCAGTCTGTTAACCAACAGCTTCGACGCCAAAACTCTGGTCTTCACATTTCCCAGGACAGGATGTGGGTTAGCGAGCACTTCGTTATGACAAAAGGGAACACCCCGTTTCCATGGTGATGTGAACTTCGGGTCAGGAGATGAGAGAGTCTTCCCAAGGCGTGCTCACACTCACTCTCTCACTCACACACACACACACACACACACACAGTTCTAAGCAATAGAAGAAGAGTCTCCCTAGAAGAAACCCTGCAGGAATGAGGACCTGAACAACCCTGAACAACTTCTGAATATTAATTAGCTTTTTTGACGACCGAGCGGTAATCAGTTAATTCAAGAATCAATTAAGCCCAAGGTCACTTGAAGCACTAAAATACTTCAACTGGACCCGGCGAAATAGAGCTGACAGTTCAGTTATCGTACCGTTCGCCGAGACCGGATCTGAGGAACCGAGAGTAAAAGAATAAAAAGTTCATGTTTGTGTTTGTTATAGAGTTGGGTGTGGTGTAGATGTTGTACTATTTTTTTTTTTTTTTTTTTTTTTTGCTGGAGGTCCGGTTGACAGGCTGCCAGAGCAGAACGTGTGTTTGTGTGTAATGCCCGAGCATAAACTAAGTGACTTGCACGCTGACAGTGAACTTGCAGTTATATCATTCATCAATCTATCCATCCATCCAGGGCTCCACTGACAGATTGTGTGTGTGTAAATATGTCATGCATAAAAGGGTGTTGCACACAAACACACTCCTCTTCGAATGATTGTTTGCCATCACCGCTCGCTTCTTTTTGTGCATGAACTGTTAAAAACAACAAAGAAATGGAAGGCGCCACCCAACCAACAGGGCGGATCCCTGACCACACAGCAGCACCTTTTTTTTTTTTGCCGTTTTATGTTTTTTTTTTTGTTAAGTGACTGGAGATAAAGCAGGTTTTAGAAAGATAATGAGTCTTTTTAAGATGATAAAGTGTGTGTGTTTGATCAGATTACTGAGTATGATTAACAATAATAATAATAGGATGATCTATATTATTGCACGGTGCACATTCCTGTAGAGGACGGCGATTTGTGTTGGCTGTTTCTGGTCATATAGTAAAACTTTCACTTCAGATTTTCTTTCTCCACAAATGCATTTTTTTTCCTGTCTCCCACAGAAAGAGGGGAAACATCCCTAGAGGTCGGTAGCAGACTAACGGTGGGAGGTGGGGCTGGGGGCGGGGACAGTTTGCTGGGGGCGGTGCCTGAGGAGAGGAGGAAAAGGAGTCGGGAGGAGCTGCGGGACTTATGGAAGAAAGCCATCCTGCAGCAGATCCTCCTCCTGAGGATGGAGCGAGAAAACCAGAAACTACAGGGTAAGACACATGGTACACACACACACACCCCTTTTCCACATAATAGAACCGGGTGCTGGTTCAGAGCTCGTGCTGGTGCTGGTTCAAAGTTCTAAGAGCCGGTTTGCCTTTCCATCGATTAGAGAGCCGTCACAGAGCCGAGTCTGA